>NC_056737.1:1954647678-1954715178 GCF_019279795.1 Protopterus annectens
AAATAGTTGCTACTCTGATTGAGATATATTATAAACTGATCCAACCTGTCCGAACTCCCTTCCCATAATATATATATATATATTATCTAAATAATGTGAATAATATTTAATATATTGCATAAACTGGCTCTTAAACACCTTAGTCTCTTCCCAGTCTAACATAACCAGGTAAGCAAAGATGGGAGCACATGCTGCTCCCATAGCAACGCCCCTGGTTTGTCTAAAGAATTCACCCTCAAATTGAATGTAATTATGTTCAAGGACAGTAGACATCATGTCCATTAATAAGCATGCTTTGTCCCATTCAAGGTCTGCATATTTATGTATGCTGTTAGCAAATGCCTCTAATCCATCATTTTTAGGGATACAAGAGAAAAGGTCTACAACATCTATGGTTACAAATAACAAATTGTTACTTCTCAAATATGTAGGATATTTCTTCAAAAATTCCCATGAATCTTTCATCATATGTGGAATTTTGTTGTAAATATGTTTCAAGTGAAAGTCAATAACTGAACCCATAGGGAAGGTTTTGGAATAACTACCCGAAATAATAGGTCTAAATGGGGGGTCTATTGTATCTTTATGGACTTTAGGGATTCCCACTATAGAAGCTAACTTGGGATGTTCCACTTTTATAAAATTATAAGTGTTTATAGTGATTCTGTTATCTAACAGGAATTCTTCTATATGTAAGTCAATCCTATTGTAAGCAATATTAATCTCATTCAAAGTTACAATTTCAAAATTTCCCGACGTGTTATAAATCATATATTTTTGAGGAATATACCATACTGTCAAAAAAGACAATACCACCCCCTTTGTCGGGTTTCATTATTCTAATGCTGTCATCATTTCTTAAGTCAGTAAGGACTTTTTGTTCTTCCAAGGATAAATTATAATTAATCTTTTTACCACCAATGTGATTTTGTAGTCTATATACTTGTTGTGTTACGGATTTGTCATAAATTAAAATAATCGGATGCATAGGGGGCACATACGTGCTCTTCTTTTTTAACCCTTTGCACTTGTAGTCTTGCTTACTAGAATCCTTTGTAGAATCTTTGAACATGACACTTAAATTAAGTTTTCTTATATATCTTTTTATTTCACTGATGCAGTCAACAAGTCTAAATTTAGTAGTGGGGATGAATTTCATACCTTTAGAAAATAAAGTGTACCGTTTGTAATGGGTACTCAGTGTAGTTGTAAATCTTAAAATTCTTATAATTGCATACTGCACCTTCCTGTGTAATCTTTGCTTTATTGTTATTAGACAAATCCTTGTTGTTCGTCTGTGTGACCATTGGCCCTTGTTTACTTAAATCCTCTTGTACTTGACATTCCACTACTGTACCTAATGTTCCTGTTGTCTTCTCCAATTCCCTCCCCATTTCCAGTCCCTTTGTCTTCTCCTGTTCTCTATGTGAAAAGAATTATAGTCTTGATTGTTCCTTTGATGCCCATATGAATAATGAACATTGTCAAATTCTTCACTTGAAACGTTTTTAGAATATTTATAATCCACTTTATATTTGTCCCATATATATGCCCTTCCCTTCTTATATTGTTCCATATCTCTACAAAACTTCTTATTTTTGCGAAAATATATTTGTTTGGTAGCATTATCAGCTACATTAAACTGTTTAACATACAGTTTTTCCCATTGCGGGAACACTAAATCATTCCTAATAATCTCATTCAATTCCTCCACTTCCTGCATAAGTCTCACTAATTTCTCATCATTATATTTAATTAACATTTGCATATATTTAAAACCACATTGATCAAAAAATGTGTTAAACTGTTGTATAGTGTTGTCAGTCAAATCAATTCCCATAGGGCATTTAAAAAAATCTAAGTCCCATAGGGACTATATTATGTTCCATACATTTGTTAAAATATGCATTGTCTAATTTAATATTGTTAATATTGTTCAATTTCTTACCCAGGCCATATACAATGTCCTTTAATGTTTCTTTAGGAACCGAAGAATTAACATTGTCTACTACTGGGTTATTGTTGTCAAATACACAGTTTTTGTCCAAAAATGTTTTCAACAGGTGGTTGGAATGACCACCTTCTCTGTTAGTCATATTATCGGACTCCACAACAGTCCCAGTCCTTTTTTCATTACCAACACTTGGTTCTTGATGTATATAGGTCTTTTGGGACATCACCTTCTTCGGTCTAGTACCCACGCGCTTTGCTTCCAAATCCAGGTCCGCAAAGGACCAGTCAAAGGTGAAGTCCGAAATACCCAGCTTGGTACTGTTCTTTTTATTGATTGAATGACAAGTAGCTGGTAAATCTATCAATTTCAAACAGTCATTACCATTACCCTGGCCGTTTGGTATACCTGGTGAATGTGTGGTACCATTAGAATTGTTGAATTATTTAACACTAAAATATTTTTAAGGTTTAGATTTATATTTTATAATATATATTATACATTGTATTTGTTCACATTGTGATTAGCATAGATAGGATTTTTATAATAATAGATTTTGCACTAAGTGTATTTTTAGGTGTCATATACCTTTAATATGAAGCATTGTGTATTGTGAATTTTGGTGCCAAAAAGTTTATTTAACTGCTGAGAGGTTTGTTTCAATTTGTTCTGAAGAAGCTTGCCATTTAGCAAGTGAAAGCGCTTGACCTTTTGGACTATCCTGTGTTTTGTTTAATAAAATTACAGTTTGACTGAGGATACCGTTGGTTTTTGAAGACATTTGTTTCATTTGTTTCATCTGTTCCATTGGCTTTCAAAAAAGTTTATTTAACTGCTGAGAGTTTGGCTGTGGATATCACTGGTTTTTAAAGGCAATTGTTTCATTTGTTCCACTGGCTTTCGTACACACTTTTCAGCTGCTGAATTGCCATTTGTTTTTTGGTGAGTTTCGTCTCAAGACACTGGGACTGTCAACGTTCTATGTTTTATTCTGCTCAGTAGTTGCTTGGAACGTTGTTTGTGCTGGTTCCTTTATGCTGAGTAAATGAAAGCGCTTACAAAATTAACCTGTGACTTTGTGTGTTTTTCTTCAATTTGTATTTTGCATATATATATATATATATATATATATATATATATATATATATATATATAATGTGACTGCACATACACACGCAGATATATGTACAGTAAGATACATATGTAGGAGGTACACACAATATGGAACAGCCGCTATGCCTACAGTTAACACCTGAACAACTGAACACTGTATGGGCGACACATACTAATGTCAATCGATGCCTGCAGCATATACCCATAAAAAGGTCATAGGAAAGCCACCACACACAGGTTTGCAGAAATGTGAATCCTTTAATCATGTACTATAACAGTTCTATATGCCATATCATATAGCTGTTCAAATACTGACAACCATATAAATGGAGTACTGCAACTGTGAAACAGTTACACTAATACAGTAGTCTGGAAAGATTCACAACTGTTGCTGTTCAGGCCAAGCCCTTCAGAATGCACAATAGTGCAGACTGGGCCACAGGGTACCACACAATCAACAGTATGTACTGCAGGCGTGTAGTTCAGCTGCCTCTATCTACACTCTGTACAAACTCCGTAGGAGGTAAAAACATTTTGTGATCAAATGGGTTGTACCCGGTACATAACAAGGCATAACACACAGAACAGTCTGTATGGCAAGAGGCAGTAGGCTTGCAGTACCCTAAGTCATGTAAGTAATGTCAATATAGGTGGAGTATACGGTACTGTACATCCACGTACCTTGTGGCAGCTCACCCCTGATATCCCCACATTATGTAACAGTCTAGGTCATTTATGGTGCTCCCCACCTAGACTCAATAATACAAGCCCATATACCACTGTTACATACACTGGCCTCTGCAGTGCATAACGGCGCACATGTGCTGTGTAAGTGATGCCCACACATATGGGGGCTACAACAGCAGTGGACTAATGGCAGCATTGGCAGTGTGATTTACTCACAGCCCACTACAGAACAACCCCCAACAGCAAGACATGTGTGCAAAGCTTGGTATGTAGATGGGGGACAGAGGCTGGAACACAGGCACATATGTGGAACACTGTTGCCATACACTACATACACTAAGCAAGGTGCTACAGGATAGTCTGCAACATACCCTTAGTCAGGGAATTGAGGTCAGATATAGACGTGGATGTAGCCATGTACTGATAGCATGTAACACACACACTGCCAGTGTAATATCTGACACATTACCTGTGTGGTGGACGAACAACACATGATAGGCATACCTCTGTCCAGCAAGAGGTTAGGCCTACAGTAGTGAGATATGCAGACAGACTACATTCCAAGGTACACTAGTATGTACACACACACACACACACACACACACACACACCCTGTAACACCAGTACTATGCAAAGCATTACACACCTCTACCCACAGTCTGTCTGTAGTTCCTGATCCTCCTACAAATATGTGGCCACTCTGAGTGTGCAGGTTCTCCTGTAGGAGGTATTGCTACCTGCTGCCTGTATCACTGATGCCCATACACAGGAAGGATGTCCATTGCACAGGGTATGTAAAGGGACCACGCCCACATGCTGTAGGGATTTATAGTGGGTGGTTGCCATGACAGTGTTAATTCAAAGTAGTACACATATGTAATGATATATATATATATGGCTATCTGGATAAGTATATGTACATATATTTCCACCATATGTCCTGGACATGGAGTGTAGCCATACACCAGCCCCTACAGTCCCAAAGTCGTAGTGCAAGGGAATCACAGGTATGTATAGCAGGTATATAACTAGACTGTTGCTACTGTCATTGGGATTGTCTTTACAGAAATGGTGTGTGTGGATGCTGACATCTGCTTATAACATGTGTGCCATTGGCTACTGACAGACATCCTAAGGAAATCATTATAAGGTGCTGCTGCTAGCATGTAATGCCCCTGTGGAGTGCAGCAGAGATATTGGCCACTATATGTGGAACATCGGACACACCCTGTACAGTCCAGAGGTATACACATAATCCCTTAGTGCACCACATGTACCAGGCCTGACAATATAGATGTAGACAGCCATGTAGATGGGTATAACACATAACGACTGCTACATATTTGGCACCATAGGTGTTGGATTCACACAGTCCTGTTTGGCCTGAGACATAATGACTGCTGGTACAGGGGTGCCATGGACACATACCACCCACTAGATATTGACATACATTCATACAGCATCCCACTGCTCTGTCTGACATACATGACGTTTAAGAGAGGCCCAGCAGCAGAACATCTGGCAAGTATCTGCACATAACATCCCACTAGTTAAGTACACTAATCTGAAAGGCATGTAACAATGCACTGTGCAGGCTACAGGCAGACTGGCTCAACATTGGCCTACATCTCGTGTGGGGAAATGCACATGTACCTGCATAGATAGCAGGCTTGACAGCAATGACACAGCACAGGGTAAGATACACCTGTGTGCCAGTGCATAACCACAACCAATGTGAACACAGCCACAGCCACATATGGTAAGCTAGCATAATATTACAGTATATGGACTATCTGTTCTACACCATCCTCATATGTGCCACTCACAGAATGACCCTACATATACTGGGCTGCTGCACAATTTGTTATGATGGCTGTCTGTGGTATGGGACAAGTGTGTATGGCCCTACAAACATGTATGGCAAAACAGTACCATACAGTGGGGCAGCATGTCACATGTAATAGAAGGGGAGCTAGAACAATGACATCTATCACAGTCTGTACACAGGCTGAAGTACATATTAACAATACACATACTGCCAACATTCACTGTCACTACACAGACCTCAGTACTGTACAAACATCCACAGAATGTCCAGCTTATGTCATGAAATATAACCACTACTGTACATGACATGTGTAGCAATCTGATATATCACTGGCTTGTTTTCAGATATGATGACAGTATTTATGGTGTACAACACATATGCACCATTTCATGCACACCATATGTACAAAGGTTGACAGAGGTGTGGCTGACAGCACATACACAGGGCCAGTATAGACATGTTGCTGTGATAACCTCATACATTCTCCATTGTAACAGGGTTTGTTGCAACATATGTACTATGAGGGATATGAAGTCAATAACTGTCCCGGCCTTCACCATCTACAGACTGCAACCCTCACACTACCTTCTGCATTCCACAGATTAATGCACTGTGGCTAACACATGAAACCATAGGCACAACACTGCCCAGTCTGCAGATGACTCTGCAGATGGGGATTCCTCATATACATGGAACTGACATGGGAGGTATTGCAGCATGTACGACAAGCATATCCAGACAAACACTGTTAAATGACCATCACTACAAATGCAGTATAGCAGCACTTACAGTCTGTAGTCAGGTCAGGCACATCCCCATCCAGTTGGTTGGCATCTTTCCATAGTGTATGTTGTTAGAGGT
Source organism: Protopterus annectens (assembly GCF_019279795.1). Taxonomy (NCBI): domain Eukaryota; kingdom Metazoa; phylum Chordata; order Ceratodontiformes; family Protopteridae; genus Protopterus; species Protopterus annectens. The sequence continues at coordinate 1,954,654,119 of NC_056737.1, forward strand.
AAATCCCCAATCCTTCTGGGATGCTGTTTGCCATACATCAGATCTAGTTCCTGCTCACATTGACTGCAAAGGCCCAACACCACCATGATGTTCCTAGGTATTGGAGAGTGTTCCCATGGAATTGGCTATGGGATTGTTACCACAGCTGTTCCACATGCAATCAGCTAGGTGAGGGCTGCAATTCATGCAGAGGCCATCAGCTGATCATGAGCATCACATAAAATACACATGCTGCTGCCTAAGCAAAGCAGGTGTGGGTCTCCACATCCACCAGAGAGGGAGGGGGCAGACAGAGACAGATACATGTCAGGGAGGGTAAAACTGTAGCATGTTTGTGTCACACACCTACCAGCATAGGGTATCAACCCCCCAACAACTATGTAGTGCTATCACAGATCAATGCAGTTATTGGATGCACCGCATGGGTTACCTGATGTGGAGCACTCAGAACATATATGTGAGGGTGAGTGACATCTGCAATAGGGATATGGTAGATATATGGTAGGTGTCGTACATGTGCCTGTCTGCATGAACAGGTGCCAACGTCAACACAGGCACACTCACACAGGGATGCACACACATTGACACACTTGGCAGTGCCAGGAGTGAAACTCATCAGTAGTGGGATTGCCACAACACATCAATGTGCAGGTATTACATGCACCGCACGGGTCATACGGAGGCCGTATGGGCAAAGAGTATGAGGAGATGTCAGACATCAGACAGCATGCTTCAGTATGCCCTGGGGGGCTGTAGTGAGTGTGGATGTGGACATACGCACCATACAACAAACACACATGAACACACAGGGTGCCAGTTCTGACATGCATGAGTACATGTCTACATGGGTGTGTGGTAGTCAACTGTGCCAGCAGGCTGTACAGGTGTAGGAAATGGGTATACCATGGCATCAGGCCACATGACAATGGTCTGCATTGTGGCTCAGGCCTGTAGTTACTGCATTTACCCACACAGGTGAGTATTGCATCCCCCATCTAGTCAGCTGGGTAACTATTGTGTGTGGCCAATGTTGTACATCACATGCCATGTATGTGTTCCTTAGTCCATGACATGGATGGTGTCTGGGATGAGCACACCTCCCACATGCATGTACAGTGACATGTCAAACTCTACCTGGGGTGCCTGGCCCATGTTGTGATCACAGATTATCATCGGATGTGCCAGTCTTGCCCACCTGTGGTAGGAACTGGTAATGGGCAGGAGGTTTACACGTCACCTACATTGATAGCATGCCAACAGCATTCCCTGATGTCAGTGTCATCTATCCATACAGGGCATGTTGTCAGGCATGGTATGTCCATTGTGAGTCACATGTGAAGGCACCACAGGTTGTGCAGGTATCCATTGGGGAGCATGATGGAGGTGCACTGTTTGCATGTACATGCATATTGGACAGATGAGCAAGGTGACATGCCCTCTGTAGCCCACTGCTATCACTGCATAGTTACTATCAGTGGCCAATATGTAGTGTACTACCTGCATATTGGCTGTTGCCTAGGCATGTTTGCGCATATGACACACAGGTTGAGTGTGTGCTCTGGGTAATAGTGGAGTTGCTAATTTGGATTGGCTAGCCTTGATGTCACATGTATGGGTATAGCTTTGCACCCCAGCCACCCAGCTAATTTACATCTGTTATCCCTGTATGGTTGACATGATATATAGTAGGGCCACCATAAAAGTAATAAGTAAAACCCCCTCCGCATTGGCCACACACTCACCTCTACACAGGATACGAGTTACACACACACACACTCACAGTGACTGACATCAGCAGGATTACCAAAGTAGGGCATGTCACCTGTACTGCGAGTGACTAGCCTAAAATGCATTTCTCCCTACACAGACAGTGAGACACACACAAAACATCCACAACTTTCATGTGTGGGTATAGAACCCCTGACCAAGGCCTATATCACACTACAGCATGGAACAGTTATCGGTTGCACCACAGGGATTACAGGGAACTTTCTCCCCAAATTTCACAATGAATGGCATCAGCAGGATTGGCAAAGTAGGGCATTTGAAATGTACTGCAAGTGAGTAGCCTATGACGCATTGCTCCATACACAGACATTGAAACACACGCAAAACATCCACAACGGCCATGGGTGGTGATGGAACCCTATCACAGTTCTAAATCACAGTACAGCAGTACACAGTTACAGGACGCACTACAGATATTACTGGGCTATGACTTTCTCAGAAGTGTATTTCTAGGCGAGTGACATCAGCAGCCTTGCCAAAGTTGGTATATGAATTGTACGGGGTGTGAGTGGCATAAAAAGCATTGCTCTCAACTCAGTCAGACACACACACAAGCACACAGTTGCTAGGTCTGGAGTTAGAACATCTACCTCAATATATTCTCACACTACAGCAGTACGTAGTTACTGGATATGCTATGGAGATTACTGGGCTATGATTTCCCCAGAGGTGTATTTCTAGGTGAGTGACATCAGCAGTCTTGCCAAAGTTGATATATGAATTGTACGGGGTGTGAGTGGCCTAAAAAGCATTGCTCTCTACTCAGTCAGACACACACACAGATTCACACACAAACACACAGTTGCCAGGTCTGGGGTTAAAACACCTACCTAAACACTTTCTCACACTACAGCAGTACACAGTTACAGGGCGCGCTACAGAGATTACTAGGCTATAATTTCCCCAGAGGTGTATTTCTAGGTGAGTGACATCAGCAGCCTTGCCAAAGTTATGTATATGAACTGTACAGAGTGTGAGTAGCCTAAAAAGCATTTGTCTCTGCACAGTCAGTGGCATGGAGACATGTACATAAACGCACACACTCACACAGTTGGCAAGTCTGGGGTTAGGACTACTACATAACTAGTTTATCACTACAGCAGTACACAGTTATGGGACGCGCCATGGGGATTACTGAGCTACAGCTCTCCCAAAGGTGTATTTCACATTGGATGACCTCAACGGGCTTGTCATGATACTGCTATGGGGAGGACAGTGTGTGCATGGGCCGTAACCCATTCATGTAGGGGTTGACATGCCATTGACATGCTGCATGTGGCACACATGGGGTCATATGCCACATACGTGTATACAGCTACTAGGTGACTACTTCCTTGTACAGTCATGTTGCACAGCTGGCACGTGCAACACACTGTCATGCAGACAGATACTGGTGGCTAGTATCTGCAGTGAATGACACCTGCACCTCAAGTGTTTGGGGCTCTTTGCTTGTGTGCTGGGTGAGACAGGCCCAGATGGCTCCTTGTCATGGTCACCCTCTTCCACACATCTATGTCCAGCTACCTTTGGCTTATTATACTGTGTTGTCCTTACATATGTGTCTGTATTCCTATCCACTGTGTGTGCAAGGCAGGAATGGTGCATACTGACATGTGTCTGCACTAAGAACTGCAACTGCCAGATATGTCTGGTCCACTGGTGTTTGCTGACATGGCTTTCATGTGTTTAAGTGTGTGAGCATACCCAGTATGGCCTTTCAGTATGTTGTTGACTGACATTGCATTCATTCCTCTAAGTGCCCAGTATGGCCATCTATATTGCATGTGTGGATCAAGTCCAGGTAGTTTGTACTGCTTTGCTGACCTTTGTATTGTACACTGACAGGTAGCATGCTGTGTCTGCAGGGTATACATCAGTCATTTGGCATTGAATGTTGCTACATTCTGCATAGCAGTAGGGAGGACACCTGACTGTTTCTACATTTCTACACAGGGGTGGGGGGGCACACCTGACTGTTACTATAAGAGTACGTAGGATGGTGGGGCACTCCTTACACTTTTACATATTTGCTAGGACTGTACTGGTATGTCGGGTACACCATTTCAGTATGCAGTCTTACCTATCGTGCTGGCTGGAGGCATACCAGTGTACTTCAGATCTTAGCTTTAACTACCTACATATTAGTTTCTGACTTCCTAGCCTTCACAACTTACATCCAACTGGCTGGCCTGCTGTAGTCTGTCTGTGTAGGCCTGGGGTAGGGGTTACCCATGGGGCTCATTCAGGGGCCTTAGTACAGCATTTGTCTGTGTTTGTCTACACCTATCCTGCTGGCTGTGAATGTTGTTGGGTATATGCTCCCCCCAATTGGCAGGTGTCATTCCCTGGGTCCCTACTGTGTCAGTGCATGTGTTATGCGTTACCTCTTTGCCAAGGCCAGGGAATACTGGGCATGCCCCCTTCTGCCTACTGGGGCAGGCTCAGGTTGTTCCTTCTCCGAGTCACTCCGAGACTTTGCAGGCCTTGGCACTGGTGGGGGGCTTTGTTACCCTGCCCCATGCTGTTCCTGCTGCAGCTGTTGCCACAGGATCATATTGTGTAGCATGGCACATACAAGGACAATTTGGGTACATGTAGTTGGTAAGTACTGCAAGGCTCCACTGGATGTGTCCAGGCACTGGAACCATGACTTCAGCATCGCAAACACATGCTCTATTATGATTCATGTGTGTGCGTGTGCCTCATTATGGAGTTCTTGTTCAGGTGTGTGTGCATTTGTGATGGGGGTCATCCGCCATGGCTACAGTGTGTATCCTGCATCCCCCACTAGGTGTCTGTGTGGGATGTCCCCATTGACAAATGTCTGGTACAGTTGCGCCAGATGCCAGATGTGGAAATCATGGTAGCTTCCAGGGTAGCCAGCACACACATTCATTATTATGCCCTGGCATCGCACACAACCTGGCATTTGATGGAGGGGAAGCCCTTGTAGTTAATGTAGACCCTACCCCACTCACCTGGTGGTGCTTTAATGCATATGTGCATGAGTCTATTGCAACCACTACCTCAGGGTATTCTGCTATTTGGTGGAAGAGATGTATATTGCTGGCCAACGCCTCATGGGTTATGGGGAAATATACGTGCTCACTGACATGTGCTGACATGGCCTCCAGGAACTGGTGAAGTACCCTGGATGCTGATGCCTGTGAAATCCCCATCATATCCCCAGTTGGCCTTTGGAAGGTACCTGTAGCTAGTATTCTTAAGCCTGCACATACCTTGGTATCCACTGGAATAGGTTCCCCTCTGTTAGTTCTGTGTGTCAGGCGTGGCCAGCACAGCTCAACAATTTGCTGTAGGAGGTCCCTGTCCACCCTATAGTGCTCCACTATCTCCAGTTCATGTAGCCCTTGGTAGGTTACCCTGGGTCTGTACACTCTTCTCCGTCTCCTCACTGTGGGTTGCTCAGCAGCATTCAAATCCTCACCACCCTCAGCCTCTTGCACATGCTAGCTTATGAAAGGCAAAAGCAGCCCCTAACATTTTTTATCTTGCTTTCATTTTGTAAAATTTCCCCATCTGTATACACCGGTGGTGTGGAGTTTTTGGGAAAAACAAGGGGGAAAGGTGTTTGCATAGTTTATAGTGGTGTGCTGGGCTGGGCTGGTCTGCTGCCTGTGTAATTGTCTGATTCAGATACATTTCATCTGTCAGCTAAGCTAGTTCTCCTTGATTACCGTCCTACTGCTGTTTTCCCTTCCCATTGCCTTCCTGTTTAAGCCCGTGTGTGCACCACGCAAATGGAGTGCTCACATGTGCACAGAGCTGATTTTTCCTGATTTAACTTCCTTTTTCTTCCTGTAAAACCCAGTGCATGGCACGCACACCCGCTTACACTTTGTAAAGAGTGCTAGGCAGGTTTAGACACATCCCTAGCTTAGCTGTGCTAAGTTAAGAGCAATCCCGAGCCACAGGTCTGCAATCCACTAACAGTTTGTCTGACACCCCCGCCATGATGTCACCTATATACTAGTCTTGCAACCAGCTATTTATACTCTTACACTCTTGGGACCTGTCTCACACCCTGGGAAAATCTGGGATTCACTAACCTTTCCTTCATTTGCATAGGATTGCCTGCTAATGCATAGTTACATGTCCCACACTGAGCCCCCCCTTAGCAACCATTACTCACTGGCCAGGTTGTCTTCTGCCTGCCATTCACTTGCATGGCAGAGTACTGATTTTAGTTAGAATGCTTATTTTAGGTTTATTTTATTATTTACCCCCTGATCCCATTTGCGCGCCAATGCCCTATGCTTAAACAGGTGAGGTCGGCGAAAATAAATAAAAGTTGTTTATTATTTTTTTTAAACAGTTTGCAATGCCAGTGGCTTTCTACTTGGCCATTGGTATGCTTCCTCAATGATATACAACCTTTATTTGGAGCTGTCATAGCTCCATTTTGTAGATTGCAGAGATGTACTCGGTTACTAACCGAGTACATTTCTGCACACTGCACTTGTCCTGTACGGATAGCTGCCAGCTTTCTGGATCACATATTACCCTCATTTGCATGGTTATTACCTGCAAATGAGGGTAATTTGCATACAGGAGCTTAGTCCATGCAGGATTAGTCTAAGAGCTCACGTGCAAGTCCCGGAAGCTCGTTCCTGGATCGCACGTTGGTCATATTGCCGAAAATAGCTCTTAGATTAATCCTGCACATTCTAAAGGGCTTTGTAAATCCAGTGGATTGTCTTTTGCTGCTACTTGTATAAAAATAATACACTAGTCATTCCATTCTGTCTTATCCTCTCTGAGGGGACAGCAGTTCATACTCCTATGAGAGTTGTTGTTGTTGTTATTTTTGTTGTTATTGTTGTGTCTTTCGGATTTTCCAGGTTAGGGGTCGCCACAGCAGAACTCCGGTCCGCTAATGATTGGCAGTAGATTTTTACGTGCCGAGTTGTTGAACAAATTTATCTGACTAGTGGGAAGGTATCTTTTTCCAATGTTTAAAAAAGAAATATTGCAGGTTTTGCCAATATCTGTCTAATCCATTTACATATGTGGTAACTTTGTTGATAAACATCTGGGGTTAGTCCCAGCAGCCAATGTTGCTCAGTTACATTTTATGATTATATATGACCACATGTTACTGATGTGGGGGCAGTGTCAGATCATATGAATATAGTCAGCTGATTGTATGTTACATTGTCAACAGCTGTCTATTTTTTCCAAGGCCCCATTTAAACAAATGTTCAAGGTGATGGTGCCAATGAATTATTATTTATTTATTTTTTTAAATGGATGTATGCCCTGGATTAATGGAGTAGTACTATTCATAGGTTCATAGATTGGTACTAGGCTATCGGCCCTAGGGCCTATACAAGCCTAGCCATAACAATTCCCTGGCTATTTGTTCCCACAATATTTACTTCCCTGGACCCCTGTCTAGCAGGGTGACTGACGTGATCCCAGGGTGAAGTTCCTGTCTCCGATCCAAACGTCAAGGTTCCTTTTGAAGAGGGCCAAAGAGGCGCTCTGCTTGACATGTATGGGCAGTCTATTCTAGAGTCTGGGGAGTCTGTGAGTCAGGAACCTATCCCTCCAGCATCTTTTGTTCATTGTGATGACAAGGTTTAGATCCCTGGAGCATGTGGCTGTGAGGGATTGGGATTGCTCTAAGTGTAGCATGTCCAACAGCTCTGGGTTTGAGAGATTGCCTCTGAGTAGACGATATGCGACAGAGTATAGCTGGAGTTTCTTAGATGGTCAGCATAGGGCAACTGCTTTAGGCCTGTGATTCTTTTAGTGAGGTATTTCTGTGGCCTTTCCAGTTGTTGCAGATGTCTTGAGAGGTACATACCAAACGGGGCATTGTATTCTATAATGAGTCTAATGAGAAATGAGTACAGTGGGACAATGTCCTCCTTTTTTCTGGATGAAAAGCCCTGAGCGATGAGGTGTGCCACATAGAAGGATTTTCTGACTGTTGTGGTGATGTGGTTATCGAAAGTGAGACCACTGTCTACCTGTGTCCCTAAGTCTCTTATCACACTTTCGGTGTTTAGTGTACTGCCACCTATGTGGTAATTCATGGGTACATGTTTTTTTCCCAAAGGAGATAACTATACATTTCTTGGCATTGAGCTTGAGCCCATAGCTCAGGCACCAAGCATCTGTTTCATTTTCTATGACTTTGCTCAATATAGTTGGATCTGTGATGCTTTTATTAATTATACTCCATGTCTTAGTGATGTCCTTAATTGCACCTGAATATGTGGAGTGATATTTATTTATTTATTTCCAGTTTGATGACCGGGGAGCTCCACTGGGCTCAGGGAGCCCATTTTCAGTGGTGGCCCGGGGAGAAAAGCTCCATATTACATAGTAAAAATAGTACAATTAAGTAGATTTTAATATTCTTCTTCTTCTTTTGGCTGCTCCTGTCAGGGGTCTCCACAGCAGATCAACTGTTTCCATTTCTTCCTGTCCTCTGCATCTTGTTCTGTCAAACCAACCACCTCCATGTCCTCTCTCATCGCATCCATAAACCTTATCTTAGGCCTTCCTCTTTTCCTGTTACCTGGCAGCTTCATCCTTAGCATCTTTTTCTCAATATACTCTGCATCCCTCCTCAGCACATGTCCAAACCAACGTAATCTTGCCTCTCTGGCTTTGTCTCCAAACCTTCCAACCTGGGCTGACCCCCTAATATACTTATTCCTAATCCTGTCCATCCTCATCACACCCAGTGCAAATCGTAACATCTTCATCTCTGCCACGTCAAGCTCTGACTCCTGCCTTTTTGTCAATGCCACTGTCTCCAAACCATATAACATAGCTGGCCTCACTACCTTCTTGTAGACCTTCCCTTTCACTCTTACTGGTACTCGTCTGTTCAAATCACTCCTGACACTCTTCTCCACCCACTCCATCCTGCCTGTACTCTCTTCTTTACCTCTCTTCCACACTCACCATTACTCTGAACTGTTGATCCCAAGTATTTAAACTCATCCACCTTCACCACCTCTACTCCCTGTATCCTCACCATTCCTCTATCCTCCCTCTCATTCACACACATATATTCTGTCTTAGTCCTGCTGACCTTCATTCCTCTTCTCTCTATAGCATATCTCCACCTCTCCAGGGTCTCCTCCACCTGTTTCCTACTCTCACTACAGATCACAATGTCATCTACAAACATCATAGTCCACGGGGACTCCTGTCTGATCTCGTCTGTCAACCTGTCCATCACCATTACAAATAAGAAAGGGCTCAGGGCTGAACCTTGATGTAATCCCACCTCCACCTTAAATGCATCCATCACTCGCACCACAGACCTCACCACTGTCACACTACCCTCGTTCATATCCTGTACCACTCTTACATACTTCTCTGACAGTCCCGACTTCCTCATACAATACCACAAGATTTTAATATTATATAGTAAAACTAAGCAAAGTATAACAGCAAAATAGATGAATATACATTACATACTTACATGTTTACAGATTAGAGAAAAATTAGTACAGAGTTTATGTTGTGCAGAGGTTGAAAAACAAACATTTGTAAGATGGCAATAAATAAGATTAATTCCCAGGAAAGGAGAGGATAGAGGTGGGAAGTACATTAAGTACAATGAGTGCATTAATATAATAAGCAGGTTAGGTAGGTAGAGTACATTTGCATTTCCAGTTTTGGCAGAGGTAGGAATGGACCTGGGTTTTAAATTGTTCAAGGTTTTCAGAAATTCTTAGAGAAGGAGGGAGAGAGTTCCATATTTTGGCTAAGGAAAAGGATAGGATAAACTGACCAGCGGGACTGTTTGATTTGTGTACAGAAATTAGATTTTGGTGGGCAGATCTTAGAGTTCTGTGTGGGATGTATGATGGTGAGATGCTTGTTAGAGCTGGGCATTTAGTAGGTTTAAAAATTAGCTTGTTGGCTGTAGTGAGATGGAAGTAGTCAAGGTAGGTGGGAAGCTCTAGCCAATTCAGCAGGTAGAGAGAAATACACTGGTTTTGTGTACCTGTGAGAATATAACTTTTTTCTCCTTGTCACTAGCCATGCTGCAAAATTTGTATTGCATCACTTACCTTATGATTTTGTGTCCAGTCATTTAACTGTCAGAATTGCCACTATAAGAGTTTGGAGCTATGAAATGTAGCTCAGAATATATTAAAATATTAAAATCCAATAAGTTTTGATTTCTCATATCCCAGCAGTCCATTAGAAAAATAATTTCAACCTTGACCCAATTATTCTAACTTTGTATGTCACCAGTATTTAACTTCTGGAAACCTACAAACCCTGCACAAGGTGCAAAAGATCCAAACATAGAGAAAATAATACATTAAACACACCAGGAAGCAAAACTGTGTCACAAGTTTGTAATTTGTTATAACAAAACAATTGCTGATTCAGCTCTTTCAACCTGGTCTTCATCAGAATGGTTTCATTTTCACTTTCCATGCCTATATAACACTACACTACTCACATGATAAGTCAGATTATAAGTCCCATACTAACATCATTTAAAGTTTTTAAAATTATTTATACCTTCGTAACCAATGACTTTTCTTTAAAACGTTCATAATTAAAGTACTGTTCAAATACAGAGAAACACTAGAATTCAGTTTGATTTGCCATTTCATTTAGCTTTATTCTAATTCATCATCCCCATTAAAAGAACTGCTGACATGATCTAATACTTAAAACATAAATCTTTTAACAACAAAATGAATTGAGTGTATAAAGAATCCATTCAACATGTTTTTCTTTATAGCAGAACAATGTTCATAAACAGATTATTAACTGCCTGTTTTTGCCAGCATAGAATCCATAACACATAATGCACTGTGCAATGTATACCACATATACTGAATTGCACATAAAATAACCTGTAATCTGATAAGAAATGTTAGTTGAATTACAAAAGAAATATGGGCTATCCTATGAGTCACTGCAGGTCTTTGGACAATCTTTTGCTTGTGAATATTTTATGTTGACTTGAGTTTCACCAAAATGTGTTATACTGTGTGAGCCAGCAATGAGCATTTTTGGGAAAGGCTCCTATTTTCACAACCTTGGTGTGACTATACAGTTGGTATATATAATTCAGGAGGATATAGGGTCAGAGCCTCCCTTATGGGGGATGAAGGGGGTGCAAATAAGATGTTTTTTGCTTTTTTTATGTTTTTCATCTCACCATTTTAGGTTTCATTAAATGATGAGCTGAAAAACAGTTATTTGATGACTCATAAGTAAACCAAAATATGCACCAGTTTGACTTTACTAATGATAAGCCAGACATATTTGCTAGCTTGTTGAATGATCCTAAAATTGTTTTTTTCTGATAGAAATATGATTACTTTGGCTTACAGTACATTTAGCTACCATGCATAATGATCTGTCCATTATCCAGTACTTCTCTTAATTATCCAGTACTCCAGATGTGGCACTGTCAGTTCTGGTAAAGCCATATGTCTTTGATCTAGTCAATTAATAGTCCAGATTCCCAAAATTTGTTCTGTTTCCTTTGAGTATGTTCTTGGTACAGGAATAAGTTGTAGACTCCTTTTCATCTACCATCTACTACGTATTTCAAGAAGTTATTTGTTTTTATTCTCATCCTTCAAGGAGATGCAAAGTTATTTAAGATATTTAAGAATGTTATATTGAATTGATTTGCAACATCATCTGAGTATTTTTGGGATGTTCCAATTAATAGATGATAGGGAAGAAATTAATATTCCTGGGTTAAACTTGGACAGACTGCACACTGTTTTATAAGCATTATTATTATATATGTTACCTTTTTTATCTGTTCTATGAATTTGAGATCAGCGAGATGAGGATTTTTTCATTAAAACATTGTTGAGCCATATTTATGTATAGTGATTTGAGTCCTGAAAGAGCATTCTGCATGATTTGTTCAGTTTTACTTAATAAACAGATTTTTATCATGCTATGTTTACTTAATGTGTCTTTCCATCTTGCTAACACAACTTTTTATACTGAAACTCATTGTTTCTAGATGAGTTCAACATCTGGAGCAATGTTGAGTCTATTTTATTTGACAAATAATTTCAACAGATTATGTAGAGATTTGGATTTTTTAAACTGCGGCCATTGCTACCCATCAAATGGAACAGTAGTTGAATGTGATCTACTAATTGGATATGGTCACTTCTGCCATGGTAATGAAGCTAGTCTTCTGATCCTATTACAGTCTGATCCAGTTTAACCAAAGGCTTTTCTCAATTTGTATTCAGACAATGCCCTAATAACCTGTTTGGATCAGTCCCATGTGGAGTGCAGTGAATATGTAATTGGTTGTATCATAATAAAAAAAACACCTTTTTGTGTGCTTTTGATTAATTTTTTCACACTGGGTATACTTGTATTTGAATAGGATTTACAAATGTATGTTTAACTGGTAGACCAATGAATGTAGAAGGCTTGGAGAAAAGCCTGATAGCAAGTAGAACAAACTGGGCCGTGTGAAGGACACATATAAGTTAGAAGGGCATGCCAATCAAAAATTACTCTGAACAAGTCAATGCTCCTGGCTGCTAAGATTATTCATGGACATTAACAAACAAGCAAAGTTTTCCTAAATTGTTGACAGATTGTGGAGTCCATTCAGTCTAGTAAATCAGAATATCTTTTCTTTTCCTGTATAGGAGATTGATGCATAGTTTTCACTTTCACATCCTAGGCACAAAACCTTCTATCCAGCTTTTGTTGGGCTTGACTATAATCCTATAATCTTGAACTCGTGTATCATAAGTGATACTGGTCTAACTATTATTATACTGATTACATTAAGGTTATGCGTTTGTTGCTGACTATACCAATTTTAATGGGTGGGATGGATGGAAGCCATGTTGTGTTGGGGATAAGAATTATTCCTGCAGGAGATAGTTTAGCTATTGTTTTTCAATACATTTTTCAAGAATTTTGGAGGGGGGATTAGATTGTCATAAATCTAAAGTCATTAACATGTGTTAAATTTGTTTAGCGGGATTATGTTTGATTTATTTTTCCAGAGAAAGAGACTGTGGGATTCCTGGATTGACCTATTTATAAGGATTGATACAAGACAGGAAATGGTAATGGCTGATGTTTTGTGGTACTCACTTGGAAGGTTATCAGCTGAAGCAGAGCATAGTTTGAGTTTGTTTAAGATTAGTTTTATATAGGTTGTGGGGACAAGCTTGAAGGTGAAAGTAGAGGTGGTGACATGTGGCTGTTGGACAGTATTGGGAATGGATATTGGGGAATCCTTGGTTAAGGATACTATACTATCTATGAAATAGTTTGCAGTTTAGAGTGGTGAGTTACTGGGACAGGATTTAGGGCTGATTTTTTGGTTGGGATGTTAGATTTCTTTAATAGCTGACCAGAATCTTTAGAATTATTTTCATTATTGCTTTGAATGTTGTCATAGTATAGCTTTTTGTCTTTATGTATTTGCTCTTTAGTATGGTTGCAGAGCATTCTGAAGTTTTTGAGATATGATGCTGTTTTATATTTTTTGGTATTCTTTCCATGCTTTTTCTCTATCCAGCATTCACATCCTTTAGAATATCCAAATTACATTATTTGTTTTTATTCTCTTCCTGCTAGAAAATGCAAAGTTTGTTAAGGTATTTAAGAAAGTTGAAATGAGGTCATTGACAGCATCATCTAAGTGAGTATTTTTAGGATGTTCCAGTTTAGAAATGACAGGGTACAAAGTAATATTTCTGGGATAAACTTGGACATATTGCACATTGTTTTATAAACATGCTATTTATTGGATGTATGAGATGTCTGCTTGCTGTATAGATTTGGAGATGTTTGCTGAGAAGTCTGACTCTTTCATTGATCAGTTATCTGTCCTTGCCAATAAAACTACAACAAAATCACAAATAATGTGAGAGACAGGAATGTGAAACACTTTGATCACTCACCTTTTGTCTTTACTATACGTCCAGTCAAATGGACGTATTTGTGGTGTGGCATATTGACCTCACTGCAGTGACTGACCACTTTAACTCAAGCTTTATTGCTGTACTTAACAGTATTGCCGCTGTCCACTGTTACAGATTCAAGACCACTAACCTCCCACAGATAATGCAGAAAAAAAATGCCTGTATAGCCTGCAAAGAAGACCAGCAGAAAAAGACTGCAACATCACTAAGGGCAAAAAAAATAGTATTACTACTCAGACAGACAAATGTAAATTGAGAATCTCACTTTTAAGTATCAGATATTGATATTTTACTAAAAATAGCTATTTGATATTGATACTAAATCACTAAATAGAAGATAACACAAAATTATTTTGGGCAGGTATCAACACTCCTGCTTATCCTAAAAGAAGTAGGCCTCCTAGCCTAGTACTATATTTTTTTCACAAACAGAGATAGCTTCAGAACTCTACATACACTTTGAAATAATTATCCCAATTACTGACCTCTTCACATTTAATAATAGTGACAACCCTCTTTTCAAGCTTCATAAATTAGTAACATTTTCGAAACTGAAACTTTTTAAAAAATTAAAGCTGGAATGGATGCAACTGATGGACTTCCTCTGAAATTTCTCAGAATTGCAGCATATGCCATATTGTATCCAGAGTCCATTCTGATGAATCTATAAATGAAAGGAAAATTTACAAACATTGGAAAAGACTAGTTGAAATTGCCTGTCATAAGGGGAAATAGCAAGAATAATATCAATGGCTATTACCCCATCGTTCTTTTACTCTCTCTCTCTCTCTCTTTCACAGAGGCCACTTTATTCATCCTAGAATAGTGCCTCTGTAAGTAATTGCTGGAATATCTATAGTGTGTTTAATACTTTTCCAATTTCCAAAATAGGCCTAGACTGAGGTATAATACTGAAACCTCACTGCAGCAAGTAAGCAGATGTAAAGAACTGGCACCACATCTGTGTGCCTTGTTTAATCACAGCCTCACCTCAGGCTTTGTCCCTACCAAATGACGCACTGCCACAGTCATCCCTCTCCATAAAGGGGGGAGTGACTACAGACCCTGGGAGTTATCGCCCCATTAGCCTGATGAGTCTGATATGTAAGGCTATGGAGCGCATAATAATGAACCTAATTAACAAGGATATAGGGAATCTCCAAACTCTAGATCTCACGCAATTTGGTTTTGTGAAAGGTAGATCATGAATGCTAAAACATGGTTGACTTCTTTGAGTCAGTCACCAGAGCTGTGGATGAGGGCAAGGCAGTTCATACAGCCTACATCGATCTTGCGAAGGCCTTTGATACCATTCCCCACTCAGGAATTATTGATAAACTCACCAGACTATGCATCAACCCCTATATAACTAAGTGGATTACAAGTTGGCTCACAGACAGAACCCACAGTGTGAAAGTAGTGGACTCCAAGTCAGACCACCCAACAGTCACGAGTGGAGTCCCACAGGAATCAGTCCTAGGTCCTCTTCTATTTGGCATCTACTTCTCAGAAGTCCAGGCTAACATGGAGGGACTCTGGCTGACCAAGGTCACAGACAACTGCAAGTTGTGAGCCATTATTAACTCCCCAAGTGATGTAGACATTCTACAGAAAGGCCTCACTGAGACCAAGGACTGGTGTCAAAACCAAGGCCTTAAGCTTAATGCCAAAAAATGCGCTGTCATCCCCTTTGGGGAAAACTCAGTTCCCACTAATTACCACATCAATGGGAGCCCACTGAACACTGAAGGCATTATAAGAGATCTGGGGACACAGGTTGACAGCAACTTCTCCAACCACCACATTGTCACTGTGGTCAGAGGGTCCTTCTATGTGGCACATCTCATTACCAAGGGTTTTGCATCCAGGAAGAAAGAGGTCATCATCTCTCTCTACTCTTCCCTCATTAGGCCAGTCATTGAGTATAATGTCCCATTTGGCATGTACCTCACTAGACACATGCAACAACTGGAAAGGGTCTATATCACTTCATTGAATACATGAATATCTAAAGCTGACTTGAGCGAATATTCACGTACTCGAAGTTTATGAATTTTTTTTTGTGGTACAGTGAAGATCGGGATTTTTGCCCTTTCCTCACTGTAGTGCGATCTCAAAGTAGGAATATATATTTAGCGGAAGATGTGGGGGTGCAGCCTCCCACAATACAGTTTTCAAGTATGTGAATATTCGCTCATGTGAGCGTTCGATATTCACGTATTCGATGAAGTGATATAGATGCACTGGAAAGGCCACAAAAATACCTTGCAAAGAGGAAGCTAGGCCTTAAACACATGTCCTACATGGACAGACTCAAAAAACTCCAGCTATTCTCTGTCTCATATCATCTACTAAGAGGTGATCTCTGGTTGACTTACAAAGCCATGTCTGACCTAGCTCTATTAGAAATACTATATTTAAAGAAATCCCAATCCCTCCACATCACATGCTCCAGACACCTCAACCTCATTACCACAATCACCAGAACATGCTGGAGGGTAACCCAGAGACTGTCCATGCTCTGGAATAGACTTTCCATACATGTGAAGCAGAGCACCTCAGTGGCCCTCTTCAAGGGAAATAATGATGAGTGAATGGGAAATAGAAAGTTCACATGGATCACTCCAGTGGCTCCACTTGATAGAGACACAGGGAACTAACGCCAGATGGCACAATGCCAGGGCACTTCTATGGGCTAGGCTTGTAAAGGCTACAGGGCCATTAGCCTAGTACACACCTGTGAACCTATGAACATAAACAATGAAAAATTATGGGTGTTCTTAGATTTATCTACAGTATTTAATACCTTCATCTACTACCTCCATTTATATAGGTAAATTTAAATTATTTGAGGTATAATTGCACTTAGTAGACTAGTTTGATACCTACCTGAAAATAAGAATCTTAACTGTTCATTCCAAAGACATTTGTATCCCTCGGCAATCAGTACCTGCAGATGTTCCTGAGAGCTCAGTACTTGGCCCTTTACTGGTCATTGCCTTTTTTAATTAATTACAACTGAGTTTCACTGCCAGATGTTTTTACAGTTATACAGTACTTACACTTCTAAGTATCTAATATAGCCTGTTCATATTTACATTAATAATTTCAAACTATGCTACATACAAGCTGTTCACACATATATTCTTAAAGCTTACAATGTGGTAGCACAACTGCACTGATATTCAACTTCTGCCTGGTGTTGCTTAAGAGAGCTTAATTGTTGTTCAAGCACTATTTATTAATTATTTACACAATTTCCATATTTTTCTAAATCTCTCAACAGCCAAATAACACAAACATAACTGGTTTATCTGGTACAGAAGCTCACAAATGGATGAACAAAAGCTAATGATGCTTGGTTATTGAGATACTGTAAGCTGTGTAGAAATGTAATAAAATTAATATTTACTTCTTTATTAAAAATGTATAACATCCAGCGTAAGACCTAGAATCTAATGAACACCATTTGTTTGAGCTGAACAGTTTGCCATTTATGTCTCTTCAGTAACTCTTATGGCTTGGAGATTTAAATATGTTCTGTGTTTTTGAAATGTGTGGCCCTGACTTGATTTTATCAACATGTTCATGATGCAGTCATTGAGAGTTAGTAGTACAAACCACTAGAGCTCCATTGGAGTGCATGAGTTAAAAGAAGATGAACATGGTGGTGGAGCAAAGATGGTACAATATGTTGAAAGTTTTGCACTATGAAGCTGAGTCCCCACCACAAATGATGCAGCAAATAAATTACAGTTTGTCTTCTTCACTCCTGAAGGCCTGCTATGAGTTCAGGAGGGCTGCAGCAGTCAAATTAGATCTAATGTAATGCATTTGAGGCACCTGAAAAGGATTTCACAAACTTTACACTGCCTCTAGTAACATCATCCCTGAAATCATTACAGACTCTAAAATGTTAAAAAAATCCACCATAGATGCAATGCTAAATTTGTGGCTATATAAGGTTACATCTGGAAAAACAGAAAGTAACAGAACCTTGTAACAGCCAGATTTTTCTGCTTCCAAATGTTTTTATGTGTAGGCTGTTTCTCATAACTTTATTATCCCTGCAATTTGATAAGCTAGAAAAAAATCCAGTCATTTAATAGGAAGGTTCACACCAAGCCATTGTTAGAGTGCTCACCACTATATCACTAAAGGAATTAAATTTATTAAAATGTAAACAATATTAGGTTGTTTTCATCGGATGATGACCTATAAACTGCTATGTATAAAAAAAACCTAGAAGTGACTGATATGGTTCACCACTTAAAACTGCATGCCCGCTGAAGTTACAAAGGAACTAAAGATAATCGGTCACACAGCACACAGTGGATGTGGTGTCTCTTGTTTTGCTTCCTCGCTTTCTAAATTATAGACTAACCACACCAATCATGTTTACTACAATAAAATATCTTTACAGTAGAACTCTAATGCAACTTCTCCTAAACATAATATATGTTCATCTTTTTTTCCCTGCACTGTCACTATTTCCTACTACTTGGACAATTCGTTTAGTCTTCAATTAATCCAACACACTCTGTATCTCTTCATATTTCTTTTCTCTTACCTTTTATTAATTCCCTATTACCCCAACCTCCATCTCTAACTACACTTCACGTCAGTCGCCCTGCTAGACAGTGGTCCAGGGAAGTAAATAGTGTGGGAAGAAATAGCCAGGGAATTGTTATGGCTAGGCTTGTGTAGGCCCTAGGGCTGATAGCCTAGTACCAACCTATGAACTAATGGTCCTACATTAGTTTGCCCTACTATTGTACAGAACTATAGATAATATTGCACAGTGCCATATCACAGAGTGACATACATATCTAACTGCTTATACCATTTGTTCTTTAATTCTGCCACTCCTTCCTATAAAGTCATGTATATATTGGAGCCTTTCCCCCAGGGATCCCCTGTTAAAGGGTTATTCCCATATGGGCATCTTTGGCAAAAAATAATGAATAACTAAAATTTTTGGAATGCTGCCTGGATCATATTCCCATTCCACCAGATGAAAGTGAAGTAGTCATTCATACAGTGTTACTGGTCCTTCTATATTACAACTAAACCAAATAGTCTAGCCTTCAGAATGTTTGTATTAATGGTCTCCAGCATGTCCAGAAATGTGTGCCCAGTTTGCTTACTACAGCATCTTTCTATAACCATGTGCTGCTATTTCCAAAGAGATATCAAGAAAGTGTCTGCAGACATTCATTTGCCTGCTGTGAACTTGCCTTGTGGAAGACTGAGCTTTACAGGCTTCTATTGTACTCCTCTGTGAGCAAAATTAGGAAAATGATAAAGCCATACAACATAGTACATTAAATGAGAGTGAATTCTAATCTTACCTGCTACTAACAGGGCTTGTTCTGGTCTTACAATTCTTTCTAGTTTATAGGTTTTATTTTATGTGGATATTAAGTTCTAAGCAGCTGAATAAAATAAATTTCAAACAAGTAGTTGAGTTTGGCGGATCCCTAGGATGCCATGCCTAGGGTCAATCTGTGCACTCCTCTCATTCTTACTGTTTTACATAACCATTGACTTTAACAATGTGTTATAGGAAGAACACTAAATACTCCCAGTTCATGCTATCTTCAGGGAATGGTACATTACACATTGGTACTTCCACAAAGTCATTTGGACATAGAAAACCCATCGATGAGTTAAATTAAATTTTTAACTCCTTTTAGAACATTGCTTAGTGGCTGCATTATCAGCACTAAATCTGCCTTTTCAATCTGCAGGTATAGGAGATGGGCATTCCCAAATTTGAGGACAGCCCCACAGGCCAATCCTTTTTTCCTGCAAATTCCCATCAGTTATCCTTCCTTGTGAAGAGTCTGATGGTAGAGAGCAGGTTAGTTTTCTGGTCTTGAGTGGCCATCTATTCTGTCCTCCTGAAAGCATCTTCCACTTTCCCGGAAGCATCCTTGAGCTCCAACATTGCTGTCTGCTTGGGGGGGGGGTGCCTGCCTCCACATGTCTCTACATGCTAAATTCCCCTTGGCTGGCAGTGCAAGATGTACTGTGACAATCTGACCTGTCAAACTCGAATTCCATTGGGTAACATCTGGTGTTAATTCTACATGCCATGCTTCTGACAATCAAGATCCACCTCCATTCCCACGGAATGGGCAAGCTGCCAGCAGCCATTGACTCCCATCTTACCAGGCAAGCTCCAACAAGTGTCTAAGCTATGTGAACTTGGGTCATCTGCTGGATAGTCAGGGTTTTTTCTCTTCTCTGTGGCAGAACTAACTCATGAGTAAAATGTCTTGGAATCAAGAAAGGGGTCTTGTCAGTAGACGGCATTTCAGATTGGGTAGGGGCAAAAGATTTATGTGGGAAATGGTAAAAGAACATATAGTTTTACAAATGTCTTTTTACTGTAACTTTTCATCTTACAGTCTGCTTTATGTTACTGATAGCCCTATCAGAATAGCACAATGATTATTAAAACAAACAGACAAAAACAAAGAAGAAAAAATGTTATCCTCAACAATCCTTTTATGAATGAGCACACCAAACATTATCTTATGCATTAAGTACTTTGAGAGATAGATACAGTTCTCAAATCTGCATTCTAATTTGATGAAAACATGTATTGCAAGATTTCATTTAGAGTATAAACAACTGCAATATATTTGATATAGACTGGAGCCATCTAGGTAGTTGGAAAAAAATCTCCAATTCTTCAGCTTTGCTGCTCATGTACAAGAGCAAGGGCTGGGGAAGAAAATATTTATTCACTTACAAATCACTGGGAAAAATGATCACTTTTGTTAATGAAAACAATCGAAAAGTGCCTAATGTCAATCAGCCAAGCAGAGCACTGATGTACATAACAAGATTATGACCTTAATGCAATGGCGCATAATCCAGCTGCATCAAGTCAAAGTGAAACAGGAGGTTATAGTATAATTGGGTAAATGTGCACTCAAGCAAGTGTACTCCTAAGGAATACCAGCATATTAACACACAGCATTTGCCTGTTACACAGATTTACAAACAGCCCTGGCCCTATAACACAGATTACGAACAGCCCTGGTCCTATAACACAGATTTACGAGGAGCCTTTGCCCTATAACATCGATTTACGAACAGTCCTCGCCCTATAACACAGATTTAGGAAGAGATCTTGCACTATAACACAAATTTACGAACAGCCCTTGCCCTATAACACAGATTTACAAACAGCCCTGGCCCTATAACACAGATTTATGAACAACACTTGCCCTATAACACAGATTTAGGAACAGCTCTTGCCCGATAACACAGATTTAGGAACAGCCCTTGCCCTATAACACAGATTTAGGACAGCCCTTGCCCTATAACAGACTTATGAACAGCACTTTCCCTATAACACAGATTTATAAACAGCACTTGCCCTATAACACAGATTTGCATAGGTTCATAGGTTCATAGGATGATACTACGCTATCAGGCCGGAGGCCCTTATAAGCCAGAAATTTCACCCATTCCCACAAAGTCAGCACCTGCTTTCCCTCTCCAGCAGGGACACAGGTATGATCCCAGGGGTATAGTTTTTGTTTCCTATCCAGTTGTCCAGGTTCCTCTTAAAGAGGGCTAGTGAAGTACTCTGCTTGACATGGATAGGAAGTCTATTCCACAGATGGGGAGTCATTGGGACAGAAATCTATCCCACCAACAAGTTCTATTAATGTCACAGACCAGGTTGAGACCTTGCATGTGGGTTGCACTAGTGGAGTTTGACTTACGGATATGCAGCAACTCCATCAAGGCTGAATCTGAGACGGCTTTGTATGCCAGACACAGGTCACCTCTGAGCAGTCTGTATGAGACTGAGTAGAGTGACAGGGCTTTTAGCCTATCTGTATAGGATAGGTGTTTGAGACCCTGGATTTTCCTGGTCAGGAAGCTCTGTGGACACTCCAACTGCTGCATGTGCTTGGCAGGGTACATGCCAAAGGGGGAATTGTACTCGATAATGGGTCTGATAAGGGAGGAGTACAAGGATGTTATGACCTCTTTGTTCCTGGATGAAATACCCTTACTTATGAGGTGGGCCATGTAGAAAGCCTTCCGTATAACTGAGGCAACATGGTGGTCAAAAGTCAGGTTGATATCAACTTGTGGTGCCCAAGTCCCTCATGACTGATTGCATGCTTAATACATTGTTATTAATGTGATAATTAGTGGGGACACCATTTTCCCCAAAGGGGATAATCATGCATTTATTGGCATTCAGTTTGAGGTCATGCTTTTGACACCAGTCATTAGTTTGGTTAAGGCCATCTTGAAGGATGTTCACATCACTAGGGGAATGTATGACAGTGCCCAGCATGCAGTCATCTGCAAACTTGGTCAGGCACAGACCACTGGTTTTGCCTTACATCTCAGAAGAGTATATATCCCAAACAGTAGAGACCCCAAGACTGATCCTTGAGGTATGCCGCTTGTTATGGGTCTACTACTAGAGGTGGCTTCCCCTATTTTGACTGAGTGGGTTCTATCATTGAGCCAATTAGCTACCCATCTGGTAATATATGGGTTGATGCCTGGCTGGGAGAGTTTATCTATTATGCCGGAGTGGGGAATAGTCTTGAAGGCTTTGGCTAGGTCAGGTTTTGCAGTGTTCACTGTCCTGCCCTCATCCATGGCTTTGGTGACTGTTTCAAAGAAGGTGACCAAGTTTAACAGGCATGATCTTCCTTTGACAAAAGCAAACTGTGTGGGATCAAGTGTTTGTAGGTTCCCAATGTCCTTGTTTATAAGGTCCATGACAATGTGTTCTATGGCCTTGCAGATCAGGCTAGTTAGGCTGATGGGCATATAATTGCCTGGGTTGCTGGACACTCCACCTTTGTGCAGAGGGATGACAGTGGCTGTCCTCCATTCTGCTGGGACAAAGCCTGTGCACAGGCTTTGTTTGAATAGGGTGCCTAGTGGGGCTGAGAGCTCTTGCCTGACTTCAAGTAGGACACATCCAGGGATGTTGTCGGGTCCCATGGAGACTGTATGTTTTGTCTTTGAAAGGGAATTTATAACCTGCTCCCTGATGATGAGGGGAGGGGGCAGTTGCTAGGAATGTCCTGGTTTATTGATGAGGGGGATGGGGGGTGACTTTTTCACTGAGCTTGTCTGCCAGCAGGTTGGCTAGATCTATGGCATTTGTGCATGTTGTATTCTTGACCACCAGTTCAGAGCAGATTTGAGTGTTACCTTTGAGATTGTGGATGTATGCGAAGAAGGCCTTGTGATTGTACTTTGTGGATGTGGCCAATTTAGAATCTAAGTTATCTTTAGAGGATTTCACCAGTGACCTTATTTACTTGTTGAGACAAAGGAGAGATTGCTTCCAACTTGGCACCTGTTCCTTCTTGGTCCTGGACAGCAATTCTTTACCAGGTCCAGGATATTTTCACCTCTTGTGGGGGTGTACACCAGTTGATCTAATGCATTGGCATTGACAAAGTCAAGGAATCTCTGGGTATTCGTGTTTGAGCTAGAATAGGTGTTCCACTATGTGGTTGGGTAGTTAAAGTTACCCAGGATCAGGGTAGAGGGTTGAATCTTGATGGATTCAAGTAAGTCCAGATAGATGGAGTGGGCCTCCTGAGTAATTGCTGGGGATCTGTAGCTAGTTACAGTTTGAATAGGTGTTTTGTCAATAGTTAACTCCACCTGGAGTTTCTCCTGTCCATCATACTCTTTGACCAGACTGGAGGTGTGTATGTCTTTGATAAATATTGAAACGTCACCTCCTTTGGCTTTGTATCACTCTATTTGGGGTCTGAAAGTATGGTAGGTCAAGTAACCTGGTAAGGCTGGGGTGCTCTCTGCAGATATGAACCAGGTTTCAGTGACTGCGCAAATGTCAGCATCTTCCAGGGCAAGAAATGCTTGCAATGAATGCAGTTCCATGTTAATACTCCTAACATTTAGCAGCATGACCTTTAAATTTCATTTAGAAGAATTTTCCACATTTTATCCTCATGACTTTGCCTAAAACAAGACTATGGGGAGACAAGAGCCTTTGCCAGAAGCAAGAAGCTGAGGGGAGACAGATGAAGGCCATCTCTGGCAAAGGATCATGGTCTGTCAATCATGTCTTCCCAGGCTGTCAGTTATGAACACCCCTTGCCTTATAACACAGATTTATGAACAGCGCTTGCCCTATAACACAGATTTAGGAACAGTACTTGCATAATAGAGTAATGGTGAGTGTGGAAAAGAGGTGAAGAAGAGAGTACAGGCAGGGTGGAGTGGGTGGAGAAGAGTTTCAGGAGTGATTTGTGACAGATGAGTACCAGTAAGAGTGAAAGGGAAGGTCTACAAGAGGATAGTGAGACCAGCTATGTTATATGGGTTGGAGACAGTGGCACTGACAAAAAGGCAGGAGTCAGAGCTGGATGTGGCAGAGTTAAAGATGTTAAGATTTGCACTGGGTGTAACAAGGGTAGACAGGATTAGGAATAAGTATATTAGAGGGTCAGCCCAGGTTGGACGGGTTGGAGACAAAGCCAGAGAGGTGAGATTGTGTTTGTTTGGACATGTACTGAGGAGGGATGCTGAGTATATTGGAAAAAGGATGCTAAGGATGAAGCTGCCAGGTAACAGGAAAAGAGGAAGACCTAAGATAAGGTTTATGGATGTGGTGAGAGAGGACATGCAGGTGGCTGGTGTGACAGAGCAAGATGCAGAGGACAGGAAGAAATGGAAACAGATGATCCACTGTGGCAACCCCTAATGGGAACAGCTGAAAGAAGAAGAAGGAACAGTACTTTCACTATAACACAGATTTAGGAACAACCCTTGCCCTATAACACAGATTTAGGAACAGCACTTGCCCTATAACACAGATTTATGAATAGCCCTTGCCCTATAACACAGATTTATGAACAGCACTTGCTCTGTAACACAGACAGATAAAGATCTTATTCCATCTTAGACAATCTATGTTCATCTAACGGCACAAGTGCTGGAGAGATGAGTTTGAGGAGAATAGAAGTAAACAGCCAACTTTGGTTCTTCTATGTTGGGGTAGGGCCCATACTGCATAGTGGTGTGCCACTTAGCTGGGATGTTTCATTAGCAAGGTAGTTGGTAGCAGGCATGCACCTCCTCTTGGCTACAGTTGTAAGGTACCCAAGTTGCTGAGATGGTGGGGATAGTACAATCTGTAGGAGTAACAGACTGGCCCTCTCCCTAACTCCTGAGTCTTGCCATCACTGTAGTATAAATGGGGCAGAGGGCTCTCTCCCTAAGGAGGGATGAATAGTCAGACACAGAGTGGAGGAGACATTAAACAAATCTGATGACAGCCTAACTAATTAACTAACTAAATAAATAAAAGATATAACATATTTACTGCCATGTAGTACAATACCAAAAGGACCATGACTGACCAAGGGCATTACTACTTTCTACAAAAAGTGAAAGCGGATGAGTCATACATTATATGGACTTTTTATTTTGCTTTCTTCAGCAAACTATAATTTTGTTTCCAGAAGTTTGCAGTAATAAAGTTAGGCATTATGCTATGAGGCAATAAGAAAAACTAAGTCTGTATCACAGTGACAAAAAAAATAGCAAGCCCTTAGTTCATTTGTGTTATGACAGTGCACATCAAAACATGAATGTCTGATTCTTGTTATGTGCTTTTTGTAACTTGCAGATATTGAAACACTTAAAATGTGATGTTTCTCATTGGAACGCAACGGTTTCATCTTCAGTGGTTTGTTTACTAAGTGATTAACACAAATCTAGTTTTCTGACTCATAAGTGTAAAATATACATGATATATTATTAAAAGTAACACATTACTGAATGCATAGCTGCCAATTTAGTGTCAAAGATTAAGGTGACAAGCTCCCTCAAGTAGGCCTGAGTTTGATCCCCTTAAACTCTGTCTGTGCCCTAAGGAAATCATCTAACCAGAGTGCTACTACGTTGCCCTGAAAAAAAGTACTTGCCACCAATTGGTTTTACCTGGCTAAAAATAAATAATAATTATGAAGTCCTTGCACCTACTGGTTTCACCTTAACAAATGAATAAAGTTTTTTGTCTTTTTGTTTAAAAGGGCAAGAAAGATACATTTATTTTTATGATAATTTCAGTTTGTAAGTTAACATGTTTCTCTAATGAAGACTCAGCTGAGAATTATGGACATTGAAAGGTAGGTACTATGGGGTTTATCCTCTACAAAAGGAGACTTTCACCTTGAGTAATAAATTACACCAAAACAGCAACTTGCCTCAAAAAAATGCTTACTTCAGCTGTAGAGGACTTCAGCAGCAGACAGGAATGCATTAATCATACATTTGCATGATCTAATCTCAGAAGGGTTGTAGAATTATATGTTTGCACATTTTTGCTATAACAAGACAGCTATTTGCAGAGAGCATAACATTTGTTTGATAAGTAACACTATAAGTAACATTATCAAATGAAAGATCTGAAGAATGTTGCCTCTGTCTAACTTTATAGTTGAACGTTCAGGTATTTGTGAGGCACTTAAATAACTGGTTATTTTCTTCCTGTTTTGTAAACATGTTTACTTTAAGACAGTTGTCTAAGATGAGGCAGAATCTGAACTAATGACAAGACTAGCTACAAACCGGATTCTGTAAAGGCATGTTTTTTCTTGTAAATTTCACAAGTGACAAAATTGTTTTACATATTTTAAGTGAATTTGTTTCTGAAGAAAGAGTATTTTAACAGAATAAAACCAGTGTCCTTATTATGATATCAAAAGATATTTTGATTTCAGACAATATACAACAGAAATATTACATGTACTCTGAGCAAATTGCCAAGAGATGATTCTCTCCCTCATCACATTGTTTTATTACTAACAGTTCCTGTTTAGCTATACTTTTTCAAATCTGACGTATGGTTTTAGTCATGCTGACAAATTCAGATTTTGTAACCACTTAGCTTTTTCCAGCAAAACGTTTTATTTTAAAATTGATACACTTTTATGTGCTCCCCATACTTTCAGCTGTCCAGATTTTTGCAGAATGTCCAGATTTTTCCCTCATATTTGTAGTTTGTCCTTCATAAAAGTTTTGGTTTTCTGGCAAATAATTAAAGACTAAAGTCAGAAAATAACGACAGACATTTGAATTTCAAAATTCATACACTATAGAAAATGCATGCTAATACAACATCCATTATTCTAACAGTTTTCTAAATTGATAACAGCAATGTTTAAAAATTGTCCATATTTTGGGCCTTTGCCTCACCACCATTATTTCTGTTTTTTTTCAGATTTCTTGCACAAAGAGGTTGAGAGGTTTGATACACACTGTAATATACAATCCAGGCTGCATCTCTGTTATTAATTTATTTAATCAGTGGGCTTGAACACCAGGGCCTCTTTTCAGGCATAACTGAATAATGTAAAGAAATTATGCAAATAAATGCAAAACAGTACAGATGCACCGTGCAGGCTAACCAGTAACAATGTGTATGTACCTTTTGTTATTACTTCAGATTCTTTACTGCAGCAGAAGGTCTTATCTGAAATAGTAGTGAATAGTATTTATTCTGAAAGAGGCCTGGAAATTTAGCTAGTCTAACACCTAAGTGATGGTCAGCATTACTTTGTTGCCTCATTGAGTTAATAAGCCTTGACAATTGTGCTGAATTTACCACTGACGTCTAGCAACCTACATGTCCCAGGTAAAGCATTTTGTAAACCTTAACTTAAGAATGAATGCAGAAATACTTTGATCTTAGTTTTTAACAAACTGCAAGGTGGGATTTGGAAGACCAGCATTGTGACCTATGGTTAATTCTATATGTGTCCAAGACTGAGCAGTCGGTCAATAAGTGTGCATATTAGGAGCATCGACATGTATGAAAAGGGACCCCCTGCTACTTTTGAGCACCTCCCAGTGATGTTCAGTTTTAGTAATTGAACAAAAATCCACAAAATCTGTATTGCAGTTAATATTTTTGGATATTATGACAGCTATACTATTTGATGTACATACTCATTCATTGGTATAACCACTCCATTCCCAAGAGTAATATGCATAATACATATGAAATACTGTAGGACAACATGCAATCTGCGCATAACTATACATATGAGGGCAAAGGCAGAAAAGAAATATCAAGATGAGATAAACTCCAAGATATTTAAATTCCTTGATTATTGTAATAGTACCATCTTGGGAATGATGTAATATATTAATCTGGCATTTTGCTGAGTGTTTTGACTATCCGAAACAGCATGATCTGAGTTTATTTATAGCTCTCACTGAGGTCTATTTTTTCAGGTAAATGTGCCAACAATAAGTCCTGTTTGTTTTCAAGCTTTGGAAGTGGTCATCCTTTATGAAAGCTATCAGTGGACTGCAAGTTTTTCCAAATAGCCCAAATTCATCATCATAATTATCATTGCCATCATCATTATGTTAAATTACTTGCTCTTGTGAGTGTCACTGTAGTAGCAAACTGTGCAGCATAGGCAACAATTCCTTATCTCCAGCAGTAGTTTCAAATAAAGCTTGAGAAACCCACAGACAACCCAAGACAAGCTGATATAATCCCACCAATGTGTCCTGGTTCTGACCCAGGGCCTTCTCCCAGTGGGCTGTGCTTAAGGTAGTATAATCCCACCAATGTGTCCTAAGACTGACCCAGGGCCCCAGTGCAGTGTTCTGCACCTGGGCTGATATAATCCCTCCAATGTGTCCTGATTTTGAAAGGTCCTCTGCCCAGCAGTCTGTGCCTGATACACTTACAAGGAGAGAGTCTCATCCTCACAAGGTGCATAAACTACCTTACCTCTATCTTCTCAACTCAGAGCAGCAGTAGTTGTACTTTGCTGTCCTTCTGATTTTCAAACTCACTAGTCTATCATGGCAAGTGAGCCCAGATAGCTCATGAAGCAACTTCATTTCTGCCATCAGTCTCTGTAATTTCATCCCATTTGGTCACTATCCAAATATCAAGACCATAGATGAGATCAGGACTATAGACTGGCTAGAAACTGAAAGTTTGATTCTAAGACCAAGCTTTGGCTTACCCGGCACAGTACAGCACAATGCCTACAATACTGGTATGGCTGCACCAATTGGCTGTTTATTTTTCAGATCCTACCTTGTCTCACATGCAAATAAGAGCTCAAGATACTTAAACATCTGTACTTAAGATAGCTGCTGCCTCCTCATCTGGAAAAATATATTCCACTTTTTTCTGGGAGAAAATTATGCATGACCTCTCATATGGTGTTGCAAATTTTCATCTCATCGATTTCACTCTCAACACTAAGTTGCTGTTGTTCATACTTGATATCACAACCACTTAAGGACCTGGTGATAAAGAAGAGATGCAAACCTCACATCCTCATATTGTATAATCTCCACACCTTAGTCACACCTTGCTATACTATTCATGAAAACCACAAACAAGAAGGGTGGACAAGGCACACACTTGGAGGATTCCTGCACTCTCCCTGAATGTATTCAGCTTAATACTGTGAATGTAGATACAGCCTTTGCTCCTGAAATACAGGGACTGAACAGCATACAGAAGCTGCACTGGGAACTTGTAGCATTGTAACATTCCAAGATATTTGAAAACTTGCCTCCTTCAAGATGTCCAAACACATATAGGAAGTACTGGAATACTTCTGTCACCCCTTTAATACGTACTAGGTCAAAGAATTGATGCACTGTTCCATGACCAAACCAGAATGGAATCTCTAATGTGCATCCTGAATAAGATAACTAACCACCAGATGAAGAATCCTTTGCAGTACCTTTCCCAGGGAAGCTGAGGAGAGTAACTCCTCTGTATGAACACCAGACGCTCTTGTCCCACTTTCTTAAAATGGGAACCACTGCATTAGTTTCCCAGATGTTTCAGCCTTCCAAACAACATTAAAAAGGCATGCTTTCCATGGCACATAATGATGTACAATACTGTCAGCATTTCCAGGTGGATATTTTCTAGTCTTGCAAGCCCATCACTGTTAAAGTATTTAATCAGTATAGTGACCCCAGTTACTGAAATGGATGCAGTTCTCTCATCTCTTTCTGACATTGCTTCTCATTCCACATTGCCCTTTCTACCTTTTAACAATGTCCAAAGTGAGAGTCAGTGATACTCCACCCTTGTTGGGAATCGTCTCAAGGATATCATGCCTCCCTCTCCTATGTTGCTGCATGTTTGTTAGAACCTCTTTAAAGATGTCATAAAGTTATTTTCCATGGCCTTGCCAAACTATTCTCATACCTGGGCCTTTCCTGCAGTGGCTAGTAGAGCTACAGCCTTCCTGGTATGTTGGTGTGTCATATCCTCTTATTCACATTCTAAGACCCTTCTACTAGCATTGCATAGGGGACTTCTTTCTACAACTTGAGAGTACCCCTTCGCCACTGACCTGCACTAAAGCACCCAGAAGTTACCAGCTTGACAGGGAATGATCTCCATTTTTTTTCCACAGCTCCTTGCTGCTGCCCTTGCTGTTGAAACTTTGAGCAGTGATTCAGACTCCATTTCTGTAAACTCCCCAGCTATATGGTGAAATTGTTCTGGATGTGGGAGTTGAACTGAATCCACAAAGAAACATTAGCTAGAATCCCCAAATATGCTTACATCTTGTCTATATTTTCTGGGTCTGTCTGGCTAACATGCTGCCAGATAATGATCATTTGACAGCTCTGTACCTTGTTTTGTCTAAGTACAATTTATTCTGTCAGTTAATTACAGAAACAGTGGTCATAATTTGGCATGAACAAGCCATATATGTGTCTTCTCGTATTAGTTATGATATGATGTGTAATTATATCATATGGCTTCAGTTCTGTTAATATGACCATGGAGTTAGTCACTGACCTTTATTCAAGATACCTTGTCCTTGTGATTGTATATGGTATTTGTTATGGACAAGCCATAGCAATATCAGATGATCAATTACCCATATAAGCCTTGAAGTCTTTCCATAGAATTATAGAATCCATGATCTCTAAGAAGGCCTAATACTCTGAATAATTATGTATGCACTGAGAACAAATATTTTTTTTTCTGTAAATTGTATTTGCATACAGGCAGCTTTCTCATTTACTGGCACAGAATTCTGCTGAAGAGCAGACTGATAGGGACTTGTGAATATACACTCATTCATCAGGGGCCTCTTCTGATTTTCAGCTCCAAAAAAAGAAGACAGACCACCCTTGTATGGGTAACCTCATTCCATAGCAGTTGCTTTATGTAGAAATAAGACCATCTAAATATACCTGGCAGTTTTCAATCTCCTGTAAATCTGCAGCACCTTGCCCAGTACTGTGCTAATGTTCTATTTTCAAGAACCAATTTTTATGTTAGGGTATAGTTCCAGTACTGCATGACACTGTATTTGGCAGTACACGTGAACTCTACCTTTTGTCTTATGGGTAGCAAGTCCACACAACAAATCCATGCAGCATTGTCTGGCTGAACCCAAAAGGGCTACGTCAGTCTCTTAGCTGTCAGGCAGTCACCAATAGAAACCATCCCAGGCCTGGCTCCAGAATTAGATTCCTGTATCACTGTTCCAGGCAAGGTTATCAGGCTATTTAAAATAACCTCCATAGGGGTACATTCTGGTTTTCATTTTATTTGTTATAATACATTTACTACAAAAAATAAATATTAATTCTGATTTTATTTTGAGAATTTTCTCATGTATATAAGATGATAAAGCAGTTATATCCAAAAAGCAGGAGACCAGGATCCAATCCACACAAACAACGTTCATTGAGCACTTTCGTCTCTTGAATAGAAACTTCTTCAGAATAACACAGCATATTACCCAACAGCCTTATATATGCTATTCCAACAAATTAGTCGCCATCATTAACTAATTAATAAAATAATGTCCTGAAAGGACATAGAAACATTTAAAGAGCAACTCACACACACATATATATATATATATATATATATATATATATATATATATATATATATTGCACTCATAGTAAAAAAAGAAAAAATACAATTAAAACATATAAAATATACTTGACAATAAAATATATCCTATAATAAGTTAAAAATAATGAAATAATCAAAGCAACTGATGTCAATATTTATGCATATGAAAGTATATATGCATTTGTTGTTTATTAGCATCCTACCCTAATAGAAGGTATTGATGACTGTCATATAAGAAATTGTGCCTTGAGCCTGAGAACAGAGATGATGGATACTGCACTATTAAGACTCAGTGCTTCAGATGCATTCGTCCTAATTTGCCATCTAAGTGCAGCCATTTCTAGGTAATCGTTGAATGGCCCACCTCTTTCGCCCATCCTAACCTGCTCAATAATAATGAATCTGAATCCATGTCCTTCACTGGTTACTATATGTCCTGCTAATGCATTTTTAACATCTTTCCTACTGATGTCATAGTAGTGTTGGTAAATTCTGCTTCTAAATGCATTTTTAGTTTTACCAATGTAAAAACTCGGACATTGGTTACATAGAGTGAGGTACACCACTACTTTATTGCTGCAGGAGACTTGCCCTCATATAGTGTGTCTCCCATAATTGGGAATACAAATCTCCTTGGCTTCAATGATATATTGGCATTGTAGGCAATAGCAGCATTTAACCATCCCTGCCCCTATATCAGGATCACATTTCTGCATTTCCAACATATTTTTGATGCTACAGTCCTTTTTATATACAATGTTGGGAACAGGGCCTAACAACTGTGCCTATTCTGCATCAAGTCTAAAAATGTTCCAGTTATGTTCAATAATATTCCTGATGTTGTAAAAAAGCTGATTAAACTTGAAAATAGCAGATTTTTTTATGGAAAGTCTTAGTCTCTTGGTTTTCCTTGTTTGACAACCCTTCCCCTGAACTAAGAAGGGGAAAAAATAGCCACTAGCTCTCTTATTTATTACCCCCTGAAGGATGTTGTTTAAATAATTATCTGGATAACCTCTATGTAGTAACATCACTTTAAGGGTCTCAATTTGCTGTATAAATTGATCATATTCAGATATCATCTTGGCAAGCCGTACCTCCTGTCCTTTTACTAAAGCCTTCTTTTGGTGCAGGGGCTGGTAACTATCAAAATGTAGGAGGCTATTAGAGTAGGTGGGCTTGCGGAAAATACTGGAGGTGAAATGTTTATTGACCACATCTTTCTTGATGGTAATGTCTAAATAATTCACCTCTGTAACAGTAATATGATGTGTAAATTCAAGAAAATCTGTGCTGGTGTTCAGGAATTCAAGAAAGCCTTCTAGTTCTGTCATATCACTGTTCCACAAAATGATGATATCATCCAGGTAATGACCGTAAAATGACCATGAGTTAGTGTAAGGACAATTAAAAATAATATATTTTTCCCAAAATGTCAGTACTATATTCGCAAAGATGGGGGCACAAGCTGCCCCCATTGCTATCCCCTTAACTTGTTCGAAGGTAATAATATTGTTATGTAACACTAGTTCCGTAAGTGTTCTAAAGATGGGGGTACAGACTGCCGCCATTGCTACCCCCTTAACTTGTTTGAAGGTAATAATGTTGGTATCTAACACTAGTTCCATAAGTGTTCTAAAGATGGGGGCACAGGCTTCCCCCATTGCTACCTCTTAACTTGTTTAAATAACTGCTGTTTGAAGGTAATAATGTTGGTATCTAACACAAGTTCCATAAGTG
Source organism: Protopterus annectens (assembly GCF_019279795.1). Taxonomy (NCBI): domain Eukaryota; kingdom Metazoa; phylum Chordata; order Ceratodontiformes; family Protopteridae; genus Protopterus; species Protopterus annectens. The sequence continues at coordinate 1,954,687,512 of NC_056737.1, forward strand.
TTCTAATTGTTAAGATGGTGTTATGATTTAGGGTAGTGTACTGACAAAGATACTGGTAAAATCAATCAATGCCTGTGACATGGGTTATGATAGAGAATAAGTCCCAAACATCAATTGTGATAAAGATCAGATTATCAGTATACATATCTTTCTTGATTTTAGATAGAAAATCCCAGGAGTCTTTAAGTATCCAAGGGCAGTCCTTCAAAATATTTTTTTAATTTACTGTCAATATATTTAACAATGTGAAATGTTTTAGATGCCCAAGCATCCACAATGGATCTAAATGGAGGGTCAGCTAGGTCTTTGTGTAACTTGGGGACACCAAATATTGTTGGTATTTTAGGATGTTTAACAAACAAGTACTGATGTTCCTCCAGGTGGATTTGTTGGTTCATGGACAATTCTTCCAGCATAACATCCACCTTGCTATAGCAAATGTTCTTCTCATTCAAACTAACTTCACAGTAGGTATCGCCATATAATAGGGTAAACATTTTATTTATGCAGGAATTATAGTTCATGATAACAATGCCACCACCTTTGTCGGGTTTCATAACCCTTATTTCAGTATTGTCACAAATTTCTCTTAATAGTGCCCTTTCCACTATGTTCAAATTGTTACATCGTCTCCCCCTGTCCCTGTTAAACAATTTCCTGATATCTTTTTCTCACAGATTTTCAAAAATTAATACTGAAGGGTGCAAAGTTGGTTGAAAATTCTTGTTTTGTTATTAATGGTATACTCAGGAACGTTAGTGCTAGTTCCCTTGAATAAAAATTCAAAATTCAACTTCCTGGTTAAAAGTTTTAAATCAATTATGGTCTGATCTAATGAAGCTTTTTTATCAGGTACAAAAGTCAAACCTTTTTCAAACAAGTCTGCTACTTGCCCATTAAATTTAAAACTGCTGCAGTTATATACTTTGACATCGCCTCCACTATTCTGTAGTACAACCAAATTACAGTTAGATTCGGCATTCAGTATCTGTTCCCTCTCCCTCTCCATTTCCCCCTTTGTGAATGTGGGGTATTGTTGGTGGCAGTTGTAATAAGAATCCCCTCCTCTCTGGTTCCTTAATCTCTCTGATCCCCTGAGGGGGGTATTCTAAAGGGTCTGGGGTGTTATCATTGTTCACAGCATTATTATTATTGTTAGTATCAGGTGCATCATACCCTGTTTCTCTATTACCTCTTTGCTGCCTCACAGGAGGTAGCGGATATGCCCTATTTTCCACATACTCTCTTTCATCCCTTGTAAGTTTGCTAATTTTCCTTTGTTTTAAATCAGCCATAGTACTATCAATTTTTACAAACATATTGAAATAATCAGCTTTTTTGCTTTGCTAAGTAAATCAACCATTTTGTGGTCATTGTCCCTTATTAAACAGTTTAACAGTCACAGCTGTTTTTGTTAAAAAGTTCAAGCAGTTCCAAGTGTAGAAGAGGAGTCTCTTACCAGCCCTGTAGGGAACTTCCAGAGCTCAAGGCCCTTAGGAGTACAATCTGTATGCACACATTCTCTCAGATAGCTGCTTTCCAACTGCAGCTTCCGATAGTCCGTGGTTAGTTTCTCAAGTTTAAAGATTTGTTCATTTAGAGTCCCATGATTTTGTGCTGGTTGTTGTCGAGATTCACCTTGCCATTCTTTTTCTCCCTCGAGCCATTGTGAAAGTGTATTGCAGCCATTGTTGGAAGTTCCCGCCCCCTCAGTTCCTGTATTTGAAGTAATATCTAAATCCAGCCTCCCTGATTGGCTGGAATCCGCTTGTCTTTCTCTTTGAGCTGGTGTAATGTCACTGATGTTAAAACCATCAGAGAAGTGTGTAGAGATGCTGATTCCTGCCCCATTCGGGCCCGGACATGAAGAATTAGCCAATAAAGGTAAAAAACTGGCTTGTTGGGTCATCTTTTCAATTCGACTGGCTAGATTCATTACTGTCAAGTTGAGGATTTGAAGAGCTTGAGCAAGTGAAGTCAGTGAAGGTGAATCGGTGACCTCAGTCCCCTCCATACAGAAAACAATGAAAATAAGGCTCCACACAAACCAATCAATACCTCTGTCATGGGGTATGATAGAGAATAATTCCCGAATATCAATTGTGATAAAGATCAGATTATCAGAATACATATCTTTCTTGATTTTAGTTAGAAAATCCCAGGAGTCTGTAAGTAAGAGTAGGATGCTACTAAACAACAAATATATATATATATACTTTCATATGCATAAATACTGACATCAGTTGCTTTGATTATTTGATTATTTTTAACTTATTATAGGATATATTTAATTGTCAAGTATCTTATATGTTTTTAATTGTATTTTTTCATTTTTTACTGTGAGTGCAATATATATGCTTGTTGCTCTTTAAATGTATCTATGTCCTTTCAGGACATTATTTTATTAATTAGTTAATGATGACAACTAATTTGTTGGATAGAATATGGGCTGTTGGGTAATATGCTGTGTTATTCTGAAGAAGTTTCTATTCAAGAGACGAAAGCGCTCAATAAACATTGTTTGTGTGTATTGGATCCTGGTCTCCTGCTTTTTGGATTTTACAGTTTGTGTGGAGCATTGTTTTCATGATAAAGCAGTTAGCTATGTTGTCTCACAATACTTGTCTCTTCAGTTTAGTCTCTGACTGAGGTTCCATCTATGCAGAGACTGCATGGTTTTCTTAGTTTTATATGAGTTTTTTTCTAGTGCTCAAGCATCTCAGAGACATGGTATAGGTGAATTAATGACTGTCCAAATTTATTTAGGTGTGTGTGTGTGTGTGTGTGTGTGTGTGTGTGTGTGCTTGTGCGTGTGTGTGTGTGTGTGTGTGTGTGTGTGTGTGTGTGTGTGTGTGTGTGTGTGTGTGTGTGTGTGTGTGTGTGTGTGTGTGTGTGTGTGTGTGTGTGCATCCTGAAAAGAAGTGGTGCTCAGTACAGGATACATTTTTCCTTATACCTAGTCATTGCCAATGTATGCTCTGGCTCTCTGATGTTGATGAGTAAGACAAAGCAGGTACTGAGGAATGAAATGAATAAATGAATATGATTCTAATGTTACTGAAGCATAGATACATGTTCAGTGTACAGTTTATTTGATACAGTAAATGCTATAAATCAGAAGAGTTTTGCTACTACATTTTATCATGTTTTGTTTTAGAGTTGTAAGCATATAGATTCATAGGTTCATAAGTTCGTAGGTTGGTACTAGGCTATCAGCCCTAGGGCCTATACAAGCCTAGCCATAACAATTCCCTGGTTATTTCTTCCCACACTGTTTACTTCCCTGGACACCTGTCTAGCAGGGCGACTGACGTATTCCCGGGGTGAATTTCATTTCTCCCATCCAATTGTCAAGGTTCCTTTTGAAGAGGGCCGAAGAGGCAGTCTGCTTGACATGTATGGGCAGTCTATTTCAGAGACTGGGGGGTCTCTGGGTCAGGAACCTATCCCTCCAGCATGTTTTGTTCATTGTGATAACAAGGTTTATATCCCTGGAGAGTGTGGCTCTGAGGGATTGGGATTTCTTTATGTGTAGCATGTCCAACAGCTCTGGGTTTGACATGGCCTTGTATGTTAAGCAGAGATTGCCTCTGAGTAGACGATATGTTGCAGACTATAGATGGAGTTTTTTAAGGCAGTCAGCATAGGGCATCTGCGTTAGGCCTGTGATTCTTTTAATGAGGTTCATAGGTTCATAGGTAGATACTGGGCTATCTGCCCAAAGGCATATATTAGCCCAGCCACATTGTGCAGTATTCACCGCCCCTTTGGTTAGTTCCCTAGGCCCTTGATCTAGCAGCTAGTACCCTTGGCCCCTATCTAGTAGAGCTGTTGGTATGATGCCTGGTGTGAACTTTCTGTTACCCATCCACTCGTCAACGTTCCTCTTGACCTTGTTCCATAGCAAGGGAAGTCTTTGTGAAGGGTATTTCTGCAGCCTTTCCAGTTGTTGCAGCTGTCTTGAGAAGTACATACCAAATGGGGCATTGTATTCTATAATGGGTCTAATGAGGGATGAGTACAGTGGGACAATGACTTCCTTTTTTCTGGATGAAAAGCCCTTAGTGATGAGGTGTGCCACACAGAAGTATTTCCTGACTGTTGTGGCAATGTGGTTATCAAAGGTGAGACCACTGTCCACCTGTGTCCTTAAGTCTCTTATCACACTTTCAGTGTTTAGTGTACTGCCACCTATGTGGTAATTCATGGGTACATGTTTTTCCCCAAAGGGGATAACTATACATTTCTTGCCATTGAGTTTGAGCTCATGGCTCTGGCACAAATAATCTGTTTCTGTAAGGCCCCTTTTGTAGAGAATCTACATCGTTCGGAGATTCAGTAATGGCTCCCAGTTTGCAGTCATCTGCAAACTTTGTTAACCAGAGTCCCTTAGTGTTGGCCTGTACTTCAGAGAAGTAGATGCCAAGCAAGAGCGGTCCCAGGACTGAACCCTGAGGTACTCCGCTTCTCACTTGTCTGGAGCTGGATTTGGAGTCAGCTACTTTTACAGTGTGAGTTCTGTCAGTAAGCCAGTTGGCAACCCATTGAGTGATGTAGGGATTAATGCCCAGCTTAGTAAGTTCATCTATGATTCCAGAGAGGGGATGGTGTCAAAGGCCTTAGTGAGGTCCAGATAGGCTGTGTGGACCAATTTACCCTCGTCCACGGCTCTGGAGACTGATTCAAAGAAGCCAATCAGGTTCAGGAGAAAAGATCGGCCCTTCACAAACTCAAACTGGGTGGGGTCCAGTGTTTGAAGGTTGCCAATTTCTTTGTTTATAAGTTCCATGATAATACATTCTATGGCCTTGCAGATCAGGCTCATCAGTGGAGTGGGATAACTGTAGCTGTGTGCCACTCAGTGGGCATGAAGCCTGAGGTGAGGGTATGATTAAACATGACACTTATGTGAGGTGCCAGTTCATTTTGTAGTTCATGTTGTACACAGCCCAGGATGTCATCTGGTCTCATGGATGCTGTATTCTTAGCTTTGGAGAGTGCATGTTTTACCTGTGTGGCAGTTATTACAGGAATTTGGTAATCTTCCGGTATTGGGATGGGCCATTTAGGGGGTGAGAGGGGTGTGAAGTTGTTACTGAATCGATCTGCCAGGATATTGGCAATAGCCTTGGGATCAGTATATTTAATGCCATTCTGTTGTAGCTCAGAGCAGATCTAAGCATTGCTACTTCGATTCTTGACATAGGTATAGAATGCCTTGCGGATGTCTTTGGAATCTTTGGCAATTTTATTTTTGTAACTAGCTTTGGAGGATTTTATGAGGGATCTCAGCTTCTTACTGAGGCTGGTAAGGGAGTTTTTTGCATCCTGGGATTTTCCTCTTTTCTGCAAGAGTGGATGTGCTCGTACAGTGCCTTAGTGTAGGACTCAGCAGTCGAACTTTCAGTTCCTGTCTGCATGGGTGTCATGAACTTTGTCACTTCTGACTTGATAGACATATAATCTGCATTATGATTTCAGTTGATAATAGTCAGGTTGACAATTAATCCTTTGGATTACTATTTCTCTCGCTGAAACTGAATACCATGAGGATTGCCTAGTATCATGCAAAAGTTCCATTTTAGGTAGCTCTTTAACCTATGGGAAGAGATTTTGGTCACTTTCATAGTGCCTCATCACTTCCATGCATCTTTGATGTGAGACCAAGCCAATGCTTTTGTCTGGTCACTGGAGAATACTATAGTTTATTCTGGCAGTTACGTACTGAAACAGTGGACATGCTTTGGCATGTACAAACCATATATGTCTCTTCTCATATTAATGATGATATGATATGAGATGATATGATATGTTATATCTATACATCAATAGATGTATCTATCTATAGCTATATATATATATATATATATATATATGTATATATATATATATATATATATATATATATATATATATATATATATATATATATATATATATATATATATATATATATATATATATATATATATATATGTATAGATATATAGATACCCACACATACACACACACACACACACACACATACACACACACACACACACACACACACACACACACACACACACACACACACAATATATATATATATATATATATATATATTTTTTTTTTTTTTTTGGTCAAATATATGCTAATAATATGTGTTTGGGAAATAGATATAAAGCTGATGCGGACCATTGCTGCCTGCTCTTCAATGAAAACATCTCCAGATGCCTAGTTTCCCACTTGTTTTAGCATAACTGAATGAAATCTAAAACATCATATAAGGCCGAATAGAGTTCAGGCTGGACAGATGGCCATTAGATGTGAGGATTTAATGCTTTGTCTCAAACAGTATGAAAAGTACCTTTGAAACTTCTATTGTTGAATGAGTATTTGTGCCTTGGTGTCCATTTTCTTTGGATAAAATATCAGGTTTGGATTGTGCAGTCATTCAATTGATATTCTTCACAGTGTTCCTTTGGTTCCCAAGTAAAATAGTTTGCCCCTGCTATTAAATGTAAAAGCAGTCTTAAATATATACCACTTGCATTGTTTCCAAAGAGTGCAGCAACCTTACAGAGCTAACTCTGATTCTGTGATTTTGTATGTCTGACTTGTTTTTCCCTCTCTTGAAAGGCATTTTTTTCTGGATCTAGCACAGGCAATTTGTCTTCCAGTTCTGGTAGTAAGTGTGACATTACTGTACTGGCTCAGTAGTCAAAGAAGTCAAAGAGCCTCAATTCTCACCACTGGCAACAGTGGGGGACATACACAATGGGAGGATGACAAGTACACACACAGTAAAGTGCAATTTCCCTTAAGAGTACAAAGAGGTCACAATCAGTCTGAAGCTGGTTTCTCCCTCTCTCTCCAGATCCCCAATAAGACTCTCCACTGGCACAGCTGTAGGGTTGAGATCTCAGATGAGTGCTCAAGCCAAAAACCTGCAGCACCCTCGCTGTCCAACCAGTGCTGCTTGTCCCTGTCCCATTAGCTGACACGCACACACTTTGAGATTTGATTTATATACAAACACATAAACACACACTTGGGAAAGGCTGGCACAGGTTTTACTAGCTGTACCCCCTTCTGCCCAGACAATAAGGTATTTATCACTGCCACCAACCCTCTATTTATCAGCTATTATAAGGCCCTTAACAAAGGGTGTCCAATCCTACTGTGTAATGTTACCAATAATCCTAATGGTAGTTTTGACCAAGCATGAGGCTGTTTAAGACTGACCTGTACATTGTCACCAAATACATATGCAAGTACTCTAAGAGGTTAAATATGTCTCATAAGTATCAGCCACAAAGATAGTTTTAAATATATTTAATAATAAATAATAAAAGAACCAGACAATACTCAGAAAGCAAACACAGTTACTTCAGAGTTCAAAATCACAGAAAATATTTTAAAACAACATTGCAGGACAGTCTCAAATAAATACAGAAACATCTAAACTAATTTTTACTATATTCCTCTCTATATATAAAAGAGATACTATGCCCTAGATCTTGCTTACAGCAAGGCAAATGCAGATGGAGATGATGAGTGGATGTTCTTGCTAATTCCAAGACAAAATACAAAATGAACAGTCTCTCTCTGAGAGAGTTCTTAAATTAATATCACATTTTACTGCTGGGTTAGCCTGGATGACATCACTTTCTGTCACCTGACTTCAGTTTTTAGGCTAAACAGAAACTTAACAGAGTTTATTAGCACTGTCTGAGAAATACATATCTCTCACGTTTGCTCAGAACTGTGTAGCTGCTAGGATGTCAAAAAGCAATAACACACTTTACATTTAAAACCTAGTAATTACTTTTCTTTCAAGACAATAGAAAAACCTCTTGACATTGTGTCTGCTATTGAACTGAAACTGAGAGATAACATCTTTTGTTTATGGCCCAGCTTTGCAAGTTAATCTTTTATATTCCAGCAAGATATGCTGTGGTTACATTCTTGAAGCTCACTACATAACATACTGCTCTGTATAAATCATACCAATATTCACAAATGACATAGAATTATTTACAAAATAATGGGCTGGCAGTACAGGGTTGCCAGATTTCCAGCCCCCCCAGGTAGGGACAAAAAAAAAAAAAAAAAAAGGTTTCTCACGGCAAGTGAAGACCAAAAAAAAAGAAAAGGTCTTTAATGCAGAACACAGTTCCACATTAAAGAACTGAGCTCGCTCAGTAGCTCTGCACTAACCACGGAGCTTCTCATGTTTAATGCATTGCAGTTCTGCATTCAACACGAGTAGCTCCGTGTTTAGCGATTTTTGATTGGCCCGTATACCGGCATATGGGCCAATCAAAAATCGCTAAACACGGAGCTTCTCGTGTTCAATGCGGAACACAAGAAGCTCCGTGTTTAGCAATTTTTGATTGGCCCATATGCCAGGTATACGGGACAATCAAAAAAAAAACAAACAAAGCGGAGGCTGGCCGGGATTTAAACCGGCAGGGCGGGACTCGGAATCAGGTTGCTGATCTCGGGACAGTCCCGCCCAAATAGGGACGTCTGGCAACCCTGTGGCAGTATAACAGTTAGTACTAAGAATTATGGGTGTTAGTAATTGATTAGAAAACTAGTCTTCAGTTACTACACAAGGAACTAGTAAGACTTGACTCTTCCAGTGGTAGAAAAGCTACTAGAGCAAGTATTTGGAACAATAAACTAACTTAGAAATAGTATTGTATTACAACCATTGTTAGAGTAATATGACACTTTAATATCCCTGTGCTAGCCTTTAAATAGTTTAGTGTCTAACAATTCAGAAGGGTCACAGAAAAAACTGCCATTTTAGTTTCCTCTTGTGTCATTAAAAAGTATTTGTAGATAGTATGGGAACTTAATTCAGTACAACAGTTCAAGTGTATGCTGATTTTTTCACATTAACAAGAGTTCTCAGAAATTTGATGATCAAACCATACGAAAGAAAAAAGTATCTATCAGTACCAAGTTTAAATTAAAATAGAGTAGTGTTATAGTAGTAGAAAAGATATCTGTCAACATCTGTAACTACAGCATGAATGGCATCTTGTAAAGGAGATGCCATTTTGATGAACAGAATTTAGTAAAGGAAGTTGAAATATTTAAATATAAGCTCATTTGCTTTGATAATCTAAAGTGCTGCCTGTGATGTTGCCTTTTATAAAAGGGCCCTCACTAACAAACTTTTGCAGGTCTTATGTGGATAACTAAAACTTTGGCATTATCTATTGTTCTGCACCATGCTGTGACCTTGATGTTAGTTGTAGCATTTAAACATAGCAGGAACACAGCCTGTTACTAGAGATTTAGAGGATTGTGATTTTCTGCACGAAACTGTTGCTTTTGCTTAAATGCTTTGTGAATGCAGTTTTGTGCACTTATGCATTTTTTTACAACTAAGTGGCTTTTAATTACACTTTTTTTTTAAAATGGTATCAAATTTTCATGATAACAATTGCTTTCTTTTTCTTTTGCTGTCATCATGCTCACAGATGTTAAGAACAAGGTTCCAGAAAGAATTATATGTGATTTAATAAGTCTTATATTTAGTATTGTTCGCACATGAAACGTGCATAGTTTACAGCAGTATCATAAGTGGACATCAGGGAAAACACCAGGATATTTGGTGCACACATCATAACTCCAACCACTGTGACCACACACCCAATGGATGTTTATGTCTGTCAGTGGTGGATGTACAGGTGTACATGTGCATTCTATTAAGACAGATAATCTTATCAGATAATATTAAGACGGATAGTTGATTAATTAATTAATTAGCTAATTGCTTGATTTTACACAATGCACCTGTTTTAATTACATAGTTAACAGGAGGCTTTTAGTATAAATACTCATGAATTTATTTTATTGTTGAAACCTAAAGAAGCGTACCTTGGCAGTACGTGAAAGCGCTAGTTCTACAATAAATATCGTTTGTTACTATTTCGTGGTGTCTCCTGCACAATTTTGTTCTTGCCGAAGACAGATAATCTCTGAGATTTCTTCTGCGCATAATGATGCCAAAGATTAGGAGAATACATCTTCTTGAAGCCTTTAAAATGTCATTGATACCCTTGCCTGGTATATAGAATGTGCCATTAGTTTGTAGTAATAAGGTAGTGAAAACTCTGGCCTATAGAGGATTGTGTCTTCAAATGTCATACACATCCATGGCCATTCAGTTCTCATGCAATTAACTATGGTCCTGGTGTCCATTTGTTTCTGTTCAGCCACTCCTGTTGGGTCAATGTGCTGTATAATAGCTGCGTTGTTAAGTACTAGGAAGAGCAATCTGGAGGGGCTATCATTCAATCTGTGGCACTGTTACAGCCATGGATGTGCTTGTGGATGGGATAGTTAACCCATCAATTTTTCTATCTATGTTTTTTATCATTCCTCTCTGCCTGCTAACCATTTCGTTTCCATCACTACTGCCCATTCATTCCAGATCACTGGGGTGAGAAGCAATTATCCAGGTAGGTACTATGGACATTTTTCATTTTTTGCTCTAACCCCTCTCCATGGTGAATGACATGATAGATTGCTATGCCTTCACCTGCCACACAACTGCCTTTCCAGTAGGTGTTAGCATTGCAGCAGGAAGGACTGTTCCTCTTGCCTCAGGATAGCCAACCTAAAATCAGCCCACAACTCCCAACCCCTCCTCATGCAGTGTTTAAGTTGTAAATCAGTCTCAGGTCCTCTGGCCTGTAGTTAGTGCTTCATCCCTCTATTCCATGGAGTTGGGTTTGCAACCAGCAGTTTCAACATAACTGAAGGAAATGCAGCCTTGCTTTGACTAGTAAGACAGTTTTTCTATATTGTCTCTCCATCTGTTTTAGTGGTTTCCTACATTTTCTTTTAAGTGCTTTTGCTCACCCCTGCATGCTATTAAGCCTATTCTGAACTTCTTGTTTCCCTAGTAGTGAGGAATCCCCAGATCTACTAGATGAAGGTCCAATAGAAAGGGTCATCTCTCAGGCAGAAATTATGGCGATTGCACTTTCACTGGTATCCTGACAATGGGATCATTTGTGTAAGTCCCTTACCATGCTCATGGGTGGAGGGGCATTGCATCGCTGTGTGGACTCACAATGTCCACTTTCTTGTAAGTCCATGCTCCAGTGTCTTGTTAATCAACCACAAGGCAATGGCTTGATGAAACATACACCTGGCTTCAAGATGACCACTGCAGTGCTGCCCTTCCTCTGAAAGATTGTGGCTGTATGCATTCTACAATGTGCCACACTATTCCAGGATGGGCATTCCCATCCTCCTCAGCAGAAACATCAAGCATCTTGAGTACTAATTAAACAAAGGTCACCTAGTCCATAGCTCAGGCTGCATCCTTTGTGCCAGCAGTGCCAATTCATGAACACATTTTGACATGCAGCATATGTCTTCAGAAAACCATAGTCTACTGTTTAAATACTCCTTTGGTATGTGACCACTTGCAGGCATGGTATGTGTACCATATATATATATATATATATATATATATATATATATATATATATATATATATATATATATATATATATCTTTGGCCTGTCATTGTGAACTGAATACTGTTATTTATGCTTAGCCAGCTCATTGGAATTACACATTATTCACACTGTTTACAAGCTTCACCATATCTTTTTTCCTATCAAAAGACAAGCGGCAACAATCTAAAATCACTGAAAAACTCATTAATGTAAAGTGTTAAGACTTTTATTCATTGAATAACATCAGAAGAAATGCGTGTGTAAGAAATTTTAATGCAGCTATTTAAATCATTTCACTTTGACTTAAGCTGTGCTACTGTTTTATTCTGGCTGCATTTTTGCATTGTAGCAGACAATGAATATAATGCTTTTTAAACCAAAATGAACTACAACATGCCCAATAAGCTTGCTTTTGATGTGATGAAGTCTTAGACTGCATAACTTCAAAAGTTCATCTTTACAACCTTCTAAGCATCATTACATACAACACCAAGATTTTTAAGATTAGTGCGGCAGCCCATTGTAGACCTCTTACCAATTTCCCATTTGATTTCAAGTGTAATAAAAACAAAAGCCTGTGTGCTAGAGTTCATCACAGAAATGGGAAAAATAAAAGCAATTCTGGAAAAACAAACACCATGTATGACCTACCAAGATGAAATCAATACAGCAGAAATATACAACATGGCATGTCCACAATAGCCATTGTTTAACTGCAAGACTGTGTCATTGTTTGCCCTCCCAAAAATGGACAAAAGCAAACAAAAATTAATTGCTTTTGTTGATGGTGCTGTATTTTCAATGATTTCTACAATTTCGCATCAGCTCGTTAGTCAAATTTTAATATTATTATTATTATGTTTATCTTCCCTAATATTATTATAATGCTTATACTTCTTTAAAATCTGATTAGTTATTACACGGAGTACAATTGGTCAAAGGTCAGAACCTGAAAATTAAATATTATTATTGTTTGCTATATCTATCTGGATTCAACACAGATCTGAAGTGATAATAGCCATTTATTATTTCTGCCTTGGTAAGCAAAGATAAATAAATAAATACATTCACAGTTATGCAAGCTGCTATCAGAAGCTCTACAGCTTTTGGGGAGAAAGGAACAAGTGTTTCACACAGTTAAAGGCTAGAAAAATATATACCTTCAATACCAAAGAGATGTAATATTGATGTATAGCTAATCTGTTTGAGAATATGCAACTGACTTAATACTGCATTTGCTAAGAAAGCCTGAAAATTATTATCAGGGCTGTAAGACTACCAAGAACAACATAGTAAAAAGAATATAAACCCATGATAAATATTTTCTTTCACCACACTCCACAAAATCCTTTGCTAAAATGTTAATTTTTAGGAAAGATTTAGGATAAAGGCGAGCTCTGTCTCATCAAAGTAAAAGAAAGATAACAGGCCTGATTCCAGATGAAGACAACAATGCAGGGGAGTATATGCATTGAAACGGTTAGGATCACTACCTAAAAACATTAAAAGAGAGACCCCCGGATTCTCGAAAGCTTGCATGGCGTGCAAGATTGGTGCAGGAGCTCAAGCAGGCAATATGTCTGCCGTGTGATCCAGGAACAGCCTGCAGGGGCATGCACGAGCGCTCCTGCACTAATTCTGCACGGACTAAGCCCTGGTATGCAAATCACCCCATTTTCAGGAGAACTCTATGCAAATGAGGTGATATTGCAATCAAGGAAGCTTGCAACAGTCCAGGCAGGACTAGTGCGATCTGTAGAAATGTACTCGGTTAGTAACCGAGTATATTTCTGCAAAATCCAAAATGGAGCTGTGACAGCTCCAAATAAAGGCTACATATCATGTAGTAAGCATGCCAATGGCCAAGTATAAGGCCATTGGCATTGCAAACATAAAAAAAATACAGAAATCAACTTTTATTTTTTTTAGCTGATCTCTGCTGTTTAAGCTTAGGGCAGCGGCGTGCTAACGGGATCGGGGGGAAATAACAAAATTAACCTAAATTAAGCATTCTAACTAAAATCAGTATTCTGCCATGCAAGTCAATGGCAGGCAGAAGACAACATGGCCATTGAGTGGTGGTTGCTAAGGGGGGAGGCTCAGTGTGAGACATGTAACTATGCATTAGCAAGCAATCCTATGCAAATGATGGGAAGGATAGTGAATACCAGTTTTCCCCAATGTGCGAGTCAGATCCCAACAGTGTAAGAGTAGTAATAGCTTGGTGCAAGCCTAGGAGTTAGGTGACATCATGGAGGCGTGTGTCAGGCACACTGTAAGCGGATTGGAGCCCTGTGGCTGGAGTGTGCTCCTAGCTTAGCACAGCTATGCCAGGGGGTGTGTCTAAACCTGCCTAGCACTCTTTACAAAGCCTAAGTGGGTGTGCGCACCAAGCACCGGGTTTTACAGGAAGAAAAAAGAAGTTAAACCAAGAAATAGTAGCAGTGTGCACATTTGAGCACTCTGTTTGCACGACGTGCACACGGGCATAAACAGGAAGGCAATGGGAAGGGAAAACAGCAGTAGGAAGGTAATCAAGGAGAACTAGCTTAGCTGGCAGATGAAATGTATCTGAATCAGACAATTACATAGGCAGCAGACCAGCCCAGCCCAGAACACTACTATAAACTATGCAACCACCTTCCCCTCTGGTTTTTCCCACACTATACACCACCGGTGTGAACAAGCGGGGAACTTTTAACACTCACAACAGCAAAATGATAGGGGCTGCAATAGCTATCATACAACCTGTGGTTGTGGCTGAGGGTGGTGAGGATGTGGATGCTGTCGATCAACCCACAGTGAGGAGATGGAGAAGAGTGTACAGACCCCCGGTAACCTAAAGGGGCTACATGAGCTGGAGATAGTGGAGCACTATAGGGTGGACAGGGACCTCCTACAGCAAATTGTTGAGCTGTGCCAGCCATGCCTGACACACAGAACTAACAGAGGGGAACCCATCACAGTAGATACCAAGGTATGTGTAGGCCTATGAATACTAGCCACAGGTACCTTCCAAAGGCCGACTGGGGATATGATGTGGATTTCACAGGCATCAGCATCCAGGGTACTCCACCAGTTTTTGGATGCCATGTCAGCACATGTCGGTGAGCACATATATTTCTCCAACACCGTGAGGCATTGGGCAGCAATATGCAACTGTTCCACCAAATAGCAGAATACCCTGAGGTAGAGGGTGCTACAGACTGCACGCACATATGCATCAAAGCACTGTCCAGTGAGAGGGGTAGGGTCTACATCAAACGCGAGGCTTCCCCTCCATCAACAACCAGGTCGTGTGCGATAATAATGAATGTGTGTGCTGGCTGCCCTGGAAGCTATCATGATTCCCACATCTGGCACCTGACACAGCTGTACCAGAGATTTGCCAACGGGGACATCCCTGATGGTCACCTAGTGGGAGATGCTGGATACGCACTGGAGCCATGGCTCATTACACCCATCAGAAATGCACACACACCCAAACAAGAACTCCATAATGAGACACATGCACAGACCAAAATTATAGTAGAGCGTGTGTTTAGGATGCTCAAGTCATGGTTCCAGTATCTGAACACATCCAGTGGAGCCTTGCATTACTCACCAGCTACATGTACCCAAATTGTCCTTGTATGTGCCATGCTACATAATATGATCCCGAGGAAACAGCTGCAGCAGGAACAGCATGGGGCAGGGCCCACAGCCCCCCACCATTGTCAAAGCCTGCACAGGGACAGAGTGACTTGGAGGAGGAACAAACCTGAACCTGCCCCAGTAGGCAGTAGTAGGTGTGCCCAGTATGCCCTGGCCTTGGCAAAGAGGCAATTCATAGCACAAACACTAATACAGGTGGGACCCAGGTAATAACACCTCTCTCTGACTCTCACATACAGTAAAAGGGATGCCAAACATTACACTACCTCTGCTTAGCCATGTGTAGGGAGTGTACTATGTGCATCCGACATAGGCAGCCCTGCAGCACCACCCTCAATACTGGGACACCCACAAGGTAAGTGACTCACACATGCCAGTCAGGGGGGTTCACATACCCAGCAACAGTCACAGCCAGCAGGACAGGTGTAGACAAACACAAACAAAGGCTGTGCTATGGCCTCAGAATGAGGTCTATGGGTAACCACCTCCCCAGACCTACACAGACAGACTAAAGCAGGTCAGGCAGTGGGATGTCAGTTCTGAAGGGTAGGAAAGTCAGAAACTAATATGTAGGTAATTAAAAGCTAAGATCTGTAGTACACAGGTATGCTTCCAGTCAGCATGATAGGTAAGACTACAGACTGAAAAGGAGTACCCACCATACCAGTAAAGTCCTAGCAAATGTGTAAAAATGTCAGGTGTCCCCCCCCCATACTATGTAGAAATGTAGTCACAGTCAGGTGTGCCCCACAATCCTGTGTAGATATGTAGAAATAATCAGGTGTGCCTCCCATCCTATGTAGAAATATTATAACAGTCAGGTTTGCCCCCCCACAATCCTGTGTAGAAATGTAGAAATGGTCAGGTGTGCCTCCCCCATCCTATGCAGATCTGTAGTAACAGTCAATGCCAAATGATTGACGAATACCCTGCAGAGACAGCATGCCACCTGTAGGTGTACAACAGAAAGGTCAGCACTGCAGTACAAACAACCTAGACTCCATCCACACATTCAATACAGATGGCCATACTGGGCATGCCCATACACTTAGAGAAATGAAGGCAATGTCAGTCAACAACATACTGAAAGGTCATACTGGGCATGCTCACATGCTTAAACACGTGATGGTCATGTCTGCAAACACCAGTGGACCAGACATATCTGGCAGCCGCAGATGTTAGCGCAGACACTTCTCAGTATGCACCACTCATGCTTTGCACACACAGTGGATAGGAATACAGGCATATATGTAAGGACAACACACTATAATAAGCCAAAGGTAGACATACATAGATGTGTGGAACAGGGTGACTGTGGCAAGGAGCCATCCAGGCCTGTTCCACCCAGCACAGAGCCAAAGGGCCACAACCACATGAGGGTCAGATGTCATTCACTGCAAATACTAGCCACCGGTATCTGTCAGCATTACAGAGTATGTGGTGCACATGCCAGCTGTGCAAAACATGACTGCACAAGGAAGTAGTCATCTAGCAGCTGTATACACATACCTGTGAAATATGACCCAGGTTGTGCCCAGATGTGGCATGTCAACCCCTAGATGAATGGATTA
Source organism: Protopterus annectens (assembly GCF_019279795.1). NCBI lineage: Eukaryota > Metazoa > Chordata > Ceratodontiformes > Protopteridae > Protopterus > Protopterus annectens. The sequence continues at coordinate 1,954,704,211 of NC_056737.1, forward strand.
TGGCCTATGCACACACACTGCCCTCCCCATAGCCCCACTATGACAATCATGCTGAGGTCATCCACTGTGAAATACACCTTTGGGAGAGCTTTAGCCCAATAATCTCTGTGATGTGTCCCATAACTGCATACTGTTATAGTGTGAAAAGCTAGTTAGGGAGGAGTTCTAACTACAGCCTTGGCAACTGTGTGTTTGTGTGTGTGTCTGTCTGTGTAGAGAGCAATGCTTTTTAGGGTGGTCACACTCCCTACAATTGAAATGCTCTACGTTGATAAGGCTGCTGATGTCATCCAACTAGAAATACATCTCTGGGAAGGCTGTATTCCAATAATCTCTGTTGCGTGTGCCATAACTGTGTACTGCTGTAGTGTGATAAAATAGGTAGGAGTTCTAACCCTCTCTTTGGCAACTGTTTGTGTCTATCCATCTCTGAATGTGTAGAAAGCAATGCTTTTTAGGGTAGTCACACCCCCTACAATTTAAATGCTCTACTTTGGTAAGGCTGCTGATGTCATCTACCTAGAAATGCACCTCTGGGGAAGTTTCAGCCCAGTAACCTCCGTCATGTATCCTCTAACTGTGTACTGCTGTAGTATGATAAATTAGTTAGATAGGTGTGTGTCTGTGTGTGTGCGTGTGTGCGTGTGTGCGTGTGCGTGTGCATGTGTGTGTGCATGTGTGTATGTGTGTGTGTGTGTGTGTGTGTGTGTGTGTGTGTGTGCGTGTGTGTGTGTGTGTGTGTGTGTGTGTGTGTGTGTGTGTGTGTGTGTGTGTGTGTGTGTGTGTGTGCAACTGTCTGACCCTGTCTGTGTAGAGAACAATGCATTTCAGGGTAGTCACACTCCATACAATCCGTATGCTCTACTTTGGCAAGGCTGCTGATGTCATCCACCTAGAAATACACCTCTGGGAAAGATGCAACCTAGTTTTCTCCATAGTGCGTGCCATAACTGCTTACTGCTGTAGTGTGATATACACCTCTGTTAGGGATTCTATACCCGCACATGTGAGTTGTGGATGTTTTGTGTGTGTTTCAATCTCTGTGTAATGAGTAATGCATTTTAGGCTACTCACACTCAGTACATGTCAAATGGCCTACTTTTTTGTCAATCCTGCTGATGTCATTCATTGTGAAATACACCTTTGGGGAAGGAGTTCTCCAGTAATCCTCATGGTGCGTCCTATAACAGCTCCATGGGGTCATGTGATATAGACCTCTGTTAGGGATTCCATACCCACACATGTCGGTTGTGGATGTTTTGTGTGTGTTTCAATCACTGTGTAGGGTGGAATTCATTTTAAGCTAGTCACACTCAGTACATGTCAAATACCCTGCTTTGGCAATCCTACTGAAGTCATCCAATATGATATACGCATTTGGGGAAAGAGTACTCCAATATTCTCTGTGGTGCATAATGTAACTGTGTAGTGCTGCACTGTAATACACTAGCTAGGTAGGGGTTCTACTCCCAGACATGACAGGTGTGTGTGTGTGTGTGTGTGTGTGTGTGTGTGTGTGTGTGTGTGTGTGTGTGTGTGTGTGTGTGTGTGTGTGTGTGTGTGTGTCTGTGTGTGTAACTCATACCCTGTGTGGAGGTGGCTGTGAGTGTGTGATACCTAGGCCCAATGTGAAGTGGGTTTTGCAAATTTCTTATATGGTGGCCCTAGTATATAACACAATGTCCATTGTACAGGGATAACAGATGTAAAATAGCCGAGAGGATGGGGTGCAAATCCATACCCATACGTATGACATCAAGGCCAGGCAATCACAGTTAGCAACCCCAGTATAACTCAGAGCATACTCTCAAACCATGTCTCATATACACACACACACACACACACACACACACACACACACACACACACACACACACACACACACACACACACACACACACATGCTGAGGTAACAGCCAATATGTGTGCAGTACACTAAATATTGGCAACCAATAGTAACTATGGAGTGATTGCAGTTGCCTACAGAGGGCATGGCACCCTGTCCATCTGTCCAATAGGCACATACATGAAGACAGTGCACCTTCCCCAAGTTCCCCACTGGACAGCTGCAACACCTGTGGTGCCATCACATGTGATCCACAAAGGACATAGCATGCCTGAAAACATGCCCTGTATGGACAGATGCCATTGACACCAGGGAATGCCTTTAGCATGCTATCAATGTAGGTGCAGGGTTAACCTGCTGTCCATTACCAGTTCCTGCCACAGGTGGCCAAGACTGGCACATCTGATGATAATCTGTGTACACAGCATGGTCCCGGCACCTCAAGAACAGTTCCACATGTCATTGTACATGAATGTAGGAGGTGTGCACATCACAGACACTGTGCATGTTATGGACTAAGGAACACATACATGTCAAGCCATGCACAGCATTGGCCACACGCAATAGTCACCCAGGTGACTGGATGGTGGATACAATCCCCACCTGTGTGGGCAAATGCAGAAACCACAGCCCTGAGCCACAATTCAGACCATTATCATGTGGCCTGATGCCAAGGTATACCCATCACCTAGCCTGGTATATCTGTCTGGCACAGTCGACCACCACATACTCATGCAGAAATGCACCCATACATGTCATTACTGGTACCCTGTGTGTTTGTGTGTGTGGTGTATGATGCATATGATCACATCCACACTCAGTACAACCCCCAGTGGCATACTGAAGCATGCTCTCTGATGTCAGACACCTCCCCATACCCTTTGCCCATATAACCTCCATATGACCCGAGTGGTGCATGTGATATCTGCGCAGTAATGTGTTGTGGCAATCTCACTAGTGATGAACTGTTTCCTTGGCCCTGCCAAGTGTGTCAATGTGTGTGCATCCCTGTGAGAGTGTGGCTGTGTTGACTTGGACAGGCACGTGTACTTCTCCTACCATATAGCTACCACATCCCTGTTGCGGATGTCACTCACCATCACATATATGTTCTGAGGACTCCACAAAAGGTAACCTATGTGGCCCATCACATAACTGCATAGGACTGTGATAGCACTGCATAGTTGTCAGGGGTTTGATACCCTGTGCTGATAGGTGTGTGACACAAACATGCTTAAGTTTTACTCTCCCACCCCTCACTGACTTGTCATTGCCTCTGTCTGCCTCTCTCACTCCCTCACTGGTGGATGTAGAGACCTACACCTGCTTTGCTTAGGCAGCAGCATGTGTATTTTAAGAAGTGATGCTCATGATCAGCTGATGGCCTCTGCATGAATTGCAGCCCTCCCTAACTGATTACATGTGGAACAGCTGTGGTAACATTCCCATAGCCAATTGCATGGAAACACACTCCAATATCTAGGAACATCATGTTGTTGTTGGGCCTTTCCATTCACTGTGAGCAGGAACTCGACCTGTTGTTTGGCAAACAGCATCTCAGATGGACTGGGGATTTACCTTTGACAATATACAGTGTGGAAACAGGCCAAACACACAGGAGGGGGATGTGCCAGACCTGACTACAGACTGTAAGTGTTGCTATATTGCATTTGGAGTAATGTTGGTTTAACAGGGTGTGTGCAGATATGGCTGTCCTTCAGGTATTAATACCTGTCATGTCCGTTCTATTTTATGAGGACTCCCCATCTGTAGGGTCATCTGCAGACTGGGTAGTGTGTGGTGCCTTTGGTTTCATGTGTTACCTGCAGAACATGTATCTGTGAACTGCAGATGGTAGTTTGAGGATTGCAGTCTGTAGATGTTGAAAGCCGGCACAGTTATTGACTTCATATCCCTCATAGGACATATGTTGCAACAAACTCTGTTACAGCAGTAAATGCAAGATGTTATAGGTTCATAGGTTCATAGGTTCATACTAGGCTATCTGCCCTAGGGCATTTATAAGCCTAGCCAGAATGTGTTTGGCTTTCACCACCCATTTTAAATTTATTTTGCTATGCCCTTTTTCGAGGTTAGTATACTGTGCCTCTGTCTAACAGTGACACAGAAGTGATACCCGGGGTAAACCTACGATCTCCCATCCACTCATCAAGATTCTTCTTCAAGAGAGTCATTGAGGGACTCTGCCTAACCTGGACTGGGATTTTATTCCAGAGTGAAGGGAGCCTCTGGGTTATGAATCTGTCCCTCCAGCATGTCCTATTTATTTCAGTGCTGAGGTTCAAGTCTCTCGAGCGTGTAGCTCGATGGGATTTGGATTTTCTGAGGTGCAGTATGTCCATTAATTCCGGGATGGACATGGCTTTATACGTCAGGCACAGATCGCCTCTGAACAAGCGGTATGCCACTGAGTAGAACTGGAGTTTATTTAACCGGGCAGCATATGGCATCTGTTTGAGCCCTTTGATCCTCTTGGTGAGGTACTTTTGGGGTCTTTCCAGTTGCTGCAGGTGTCTGGTAAGGTACATCCCAAAAGGGGCATTGTACTCAATTATGGGCCTGATGAGGGATGAGTAAAGAGGCACGATGACCTCCCCTGATCTAGATGTGAATCCCTTCATGATTAGGTGGGCTATATAAAATGTTTTTCTAACCACTTTGGCCACGTGGTTGTCAAATGAGAGATTGCTATCAACTTGGGTCCCCAGGTCCCTAATTACTTCTTCTGTACTTAATGGATTACCACCTATGTGGTAATTTGTGAGCACTTTGTTTTGCCAAAGGGGATGACTATACACTTTTGGCATTTAGCTTGAGGCCATGGCTCTGGCACCAGTTGCCTGTTTCTATGAGGCCCTTTGGAGGATGCTTGTGTTGGCTGGAGAGTCGATTATGGCGCCCAGTTTGCAGTCATCTGCGAACTTGGTCAGTCACAGTCCTTCCGTGTTGGCCTGTACCTCCGAGAAATATATACCGAACAAGAGAGGTCCCAGGACTGAGCCTTGTGGGACACCACTTGTAACTGGTTTGGAGTCTGACATGGCTCCAGCAATTCTAACCATGTGGGTTCTGTCCTTGAGCCAGTTTGCAATCCATCTAGTGACATAGGGGTTTATATTTAAGCTGGTGAGCTTATCTATAATGCCCGAGTGGGGTATTGTATCGAAGGCTTTTGTGAGGTCCAGGTAGGCTGTGTGGACCACCTTCCCCTTGTCAATGGCCTTGGTGACTGTTTCAAAGAAATCAACTAGGTTTAAGAGGCAGGATCTGCCCTTAACAAAGTCGAACTGGGTAGGATCCAGTGTCTGTAGGTCCCCAATATCTTTATTTATGAGGTCCATGATGATCCTTTCCATAGCTTTGCAGACCAAGCTAGTCAGGCTTATGGGGCGATAGTTTCCAGGATCCATTGAGGCACCACCTTTATGGAGAGGGACCACTGTTGCTGTACGCCACTCTTTTGGCACATATCCTGTAGTAAGGCTGAGACTGAACAGTAGTTTTATGTTTGGGTTTAGCTCTTCTTGGAGTTCATGTAGGACGCAGCCCAGGACACCGTCTGGTCCCATTGATGCTGTGTTTTTTGCTTTGGAGAGGGCGGCTCTTACCTGAGCATCTGAGATGTCAGGGGGCCAGCACTCTGCTGGGATAGATATTTGCCCTTTTGGTGGGGGGGGGGGGGTTTGCGCTGAACCTGTCAGCTAGGATGTTGGCAATGTCTGTGGGTTCAGTGTATTTTTGTCATTTTGGACTAATTCTGAGCATATCTAGGAATTACCACCCAGGTTCCTAACATAAAGAAAGCTTTGTGATTATCCTTAGTGTCCTGTGCAATTTTTCTCTCGAAGCTGGCCTTAGACAATTTTATGAGTGCCCATAGTTTTTTGCTAATACTGATCAGTGATGCCTTCCCTTTTTGGGATTTTGCTCTATCATTTAGTAGCTTCCTCCTTCTATTGTATAGTTTGTTTATGGCTGGGGTCCACCAGACAGGACGTCTACCTTTGGAGGATTTGGTCTTGGTTTTATTTGGTATCGCATGATCCATGCATTCCTGAAGGAGTTCATAGAATGTGTTTATAAAGGATTCTGCGGTCTGGGCCGTAGTTTCCACAGGCCCGGAGGCTTTGAAGGATTCCACCTTGGTTTTGAGGAGTGTGAAATTTGCTTTAGAGAAGTTTTTCACTGTGGTTATCACAGCAACATGTCAATATTGGCCCTGTTCATGTGCTTCCAGCCACAACTCTGTCAACCTTTGTACATATGTCATGCATTAAGAGGTGCATATGTGCTGTACACCATAATTAGTGTCATCATATCTGGCAACAAGCCAGTGAGATATCAGACTGCTACACATGTTATGTACAGTAGGGGTTATATTTGATGACATAACCTGGACATTCTGTGCTTGTTTGTACATTACTGAGGTCTGTTTACTTATGGTGAATGTTGGCAGTGTGTGTATTGTCAATATGTACCTTGGCCTGTGTACAGACTGTGGTAGATGTCATTGTTCTAGGTCCCGTCCTATCTGATGTTACATGCTGCTCCACTGTATGTTACTGTATTGGCTTACATGTTTGTAGGGCCATACACACACTTGTCCCATACCACAGACAGGTGTCTGGCCACACCGTGTAGTGGCCCAGTATATGTAGGGTTAGTGTGTGAGTGGCACATATGAGGATGGTGTTGAACAGATAGCCCGTGTACTGTAATATTGTGCTAGCTTACCATATGTGGCTGTGGCTGTGTTCACATTAGTTGTGGTTATGCACTTCCACACAGTTGTATCTTACCCTGTGCTGTGACATGCCTGTAGAGCCTGCTATATATGCAGGTACATGTGCATTCCCCATAGGAGATGTAGGCCAGTGTTGAGCCAGTCTGCCTGTAGCCTGCAGTGCTTTGTTACATGCCTAGCAGCTTAGCATACTTACCCCGTGAGATGTCATGTGCAGATACTTGCCAGATGTACTGTTGCAGGGCCTCCCTTAAGAGTCATGTATGTCAGACGGAGTGGTGGGATGCTGTACAGATGTATGTCAATATCTAATGGATAGTATGTGGCCATGGCACTTCTGTACCAGCAGTTATTATGTGTCAGGACAGACAGGGGTGTGTGAATGCATAACCTATGGGGGCGAATGTATACCAGCCGTTATGTGTTATACCCATCTACATGGCTGTTAACATCGATATTGTCAGGCTTGGTCCACATGTTCTGCACTAATGGGTTCTGTGTATACTTCTGGACTGTACAGAGTGTGTCAGAATGCCCACATCTATTGTCCAGTGTCTTTCCTGTAGTCCACAGGAGCATTACGTGCTTGCTGCAGTACTGTACTATGATGCCCTTAGGGTGTCTGTCAGTAGCCATTTTTCACATGTGAAAAGCAGATGTGACGTCCCACACACACCATGTCTGTGAAGACAATCCCTATTACAGAATAAATAGTCTACTAATATACCTGTTATACATACTGACATCCCCTTGCACAACGGAGTTGGGACTATAGGGGCTGAGGTAGAGCTACACCCCATGTTCAAGACATATGGTGAATATATATGTACATATGATTATCCGGATAGCTAATATAGATAATTACACATGTACATATCAGCATATATAGATGGATGTGTATATGCACATAGATATGCATATACACACCCAGATATATACATATACAGAGCATTATATGTCTACACATTTACAGATAGTGATACATATGTGCATATATATATATATATATATATATATATATATATATATATATATATATATACACGCTGCCATTCCTGCCAGCAGTCCACTGCTGTTGTATCCACCACACATACGGTGGGGCTGGGGTCATATATGTGTGGGCTTCACCTACACAATACACAAGTGCCCATATGCACTGCAAAGGCCAGTATATGTAACAGTGGTATATGGCCCTGTAGTACTGAGTCTTGAGGGGATGCACCATATATAATCTAGGCTGTTACAAAATGTGGGGGTAGCAGGGGTGGGCTGACATAAGGTATCTGGATGTACAGTGCCATACATTTCACCTATCTTGACATTACTTACATAAAGTGGGTTACTGCAGACCTACTGCCTCCTGCTGTACAGACTGTTTTGTTTGCCAGTGTGCCTGTGATGGTGTCAGTTATGCCATATTATGAATCAGTTATATCCCATTTGGCCAACTGAAGTCTGTACCACCTAGTGATTGTGTACAGATTGTAGATAGGGGCTGCTGGACTATACACTAGCATCACTTATTGCTGATTGTGTGGTATCCTGTGGCCCAGTCTGTCATTACTATTGTACGATTTGAAAGGCTTGGCCTGGACAGCAACAGTTGTGGATCTTTCCAGACTACTGTATTAGTAGAACTGTTTCACAGTTGCATTACTCTGTCTCACCTATCAGGGTTTACCCACAAGCACTATCTAGTTAAGTGACTTGCTTTGAGTCACATAGTATGAGGCAAAATAAATGAAAATGTGTACCACAGACTACAGGAAGCAGCTGACCATCCTCTCCCTATACTGTGTTCTAAATGACAACAATTTGTATGTCTGATGAAAGGAGGGAGAGAAGACACAATAAAAACAATCAAATTATTATGCTGAGTATTACTCATGATCATGATATCAGTATTTTCAATTGAAGAAATAGCACAAGAACAGGGAATCCCATTTCGAAAATAGCAAGAAGACTATGTATGGGATATGGTGAATTATTTAATGATAACAATAAGATACGTAATGGCCTAGTATACAGGGTAATGGATTCAGCAACCATGAAAAAAGAAAAATAAAGGATGCATGGGACAGACATAAACGTAATAAACACAAAAACCATGCAAGTGTAGACATTAGGTGCACAGCCCCACTGAAGAATCCAAAGAACAACAAAACGGGCCAGCACTCCTTCTTCCTGGAAATCACTTTATTAAACGTTCACATACCGGTTTCAGCTATAACAGCACACACTGATGATGACTTATATAGCTGAAACCGGTATGTGAACATTTAATAAAGTGATTTCCATGAAGAAGGAGTGCTGGCCTGTTTTGTTGTTCTTTACAAACATAAACTTCTTATTGAGAAGAGGAGAAGTAATGACAAATGCAATGTAGAATGCAAAGACAATGGCTTGTTGGAGGGGGGGGGGGGTTATTTTGCTGACCAGATGGACCCATGTGTCTGTTATTTGTTACTGTTTTTTATGCTTGTTTGATAAGAATGGTAAGTATGTCTTCAATCATGTTTTATACTTTGCTCCTCTTAAATACCCACGATCAGGAAATGTAACAAAAACCTGAAATGTGAAACCCCATAAAAATGGATAACCATAGCTGCCACTTGCAAAGATATGTTGTTAGCCAAGAAAGTACAGCACATGCAACATGAGAGAGTAGACATAGTGATCCTGAGGACAAAATCCACCATTTCAGTGCTATAAGTAAGATCTTGAGGGGAAACTTCACTCCTGGGTAAATAACTCTGTGAACAGTAGCAGATGATTTTTCAAAATATAGCATTTAGGAAGGTCACATTCCTTCTCAAGCTTTTCACTTTTACATTAGCTGCTGCCACTGATACAAAAAATGCAGAGCTTTGGCCTCATCCTTTCCCTTGGTGCTCAACAAGATTTTAACTTCTAAATCTAAATTATTAGCAGACATATTCATATCATTTAAATCACGTCCCAACATTCATGCCTATTATTAGAGCTGCTAATAACATTAGATTATCAACAATTCTCTTCAGTGTTTAGAGTTTTGATGGTCTTACAATTGGTGGAGAGGATTAAAGAGCTCTTTCCTGAGGTCCAGTGGTTCAGGGTTTTATTCCTTCAGCTCCCATTACCTAAGTGCATGACTCTGGGTAAATCACTTAACCAGACATTCCTCCTAGGCTATGAATGAAAAGGGTTCACTGAGATCAATGTTCTCCCCTGGTATACAAATTAAATAATACTTCCACTATGAATGAATATGCCAGGTTATTGTTTGTATTTTTAGGATCGTCTCTGCTGCTAGTGTGTTAAACATGTTGAGAATGGCATAAGACACTATCAAGCATAATGATTCCCTATAAAAATATGATGCAAGGCATACAGCTGCATGCATTCTTTTTGTAAGTAGGATGACCACTTATGTTTATAGAGAAAAAAAAAACACTGAAGGTTTTTACAGCAAACTGACAGAACTTAACTTGCATGAAACTTTGTGCATTAGACCATAACCAGAAGTCATCTGTATCTTTATACCTTTCCAGGTAGTAAATTTTACTAGGATTCCTCAGTGAAAATGATGTCCTTAAATGCAATAAAACTGAGCAAACAGCCATATATAGTAAAACTGAAAAAATGTAGAAACCACCACGAAATAAAAATAAAATAAAATGAATTTATTGTGGACCAAAGAACGAGCGCTTTCACGCAATATAAATTGCGCTTCCTCAGGTTACAAGTTACAAAACCAAATGAACATTTTTATACTAAAGCATTGCCTTTCAATTAAACAATTAAGACAGTCATTAATTAAACAGTCAGATTACTTGGTTACATAGATAAGAATTCAGCAGCAGTGTCACGAACAATCAGATTCGGTTAAATATAGAGTAACCTGATCATCACTCAGTAAAAACACAGATATAAAAGTTTTTAAAACATAAATAATATTGATGCTCATTAATTAGATGCCCTTCAAAGATAAATTAACTTCAAATATTAACACCATGTTCATCTTAGTATAGGTTAAATTTTTCATTGTGCGCTTGCAGGAAGCTATGCCCATATTTAGAAAGCTCAATACTAGGCTTGCTATTATCACTTAGTTCTACAACAAGCACAATCAAATAATTTAAAGTTAGCAAACCATTAGCCATATATAGTCCAAATCTAGCAAGAAACAAAGAAGTGTCATAAAGTTAAAGAAAAATTGCAAGGTTTCAGTCATCTTTGCACTGCTAATGATCCTTTTCATTTGAGAAGCATTAATTACCTCAGGATAGAGTGCACTGATAACAGTCCACTCCTGATTAGGAAGCGGCATAACATAGGATGTATTTTTCACATAAATAAGGCAAAAGTAAAACAGCCT
>NC_056737.1:1954720178-1954840178 GCF_019279795.1 Protopterus annectens
CACTCAGGTCACTCCAGGACAAGTACAAATATGACTTTGATATTGTCCATATTGGTGTGAATGACCTGAGCCATATCTCCCTGGACTACATGAAAAGAGACATGGAGGAGCTCTCTGATCATGTAGCTCAGGCCGGTATGTCCATGACTCTGAGTAGCATCCTGCCCTCACCAAGAATGCTACCACAGTATAGAAAAAAAATTATCAATTTCAACAATTGGCTAAGCTTCTGATGTCATTCAAAGGGGATCCAGTGTCTGTCAGCCTAGGATGACATGCTCGACAAGCCACACTGCTTTGCTAGAGATGGCTTGCATTTGTCACCCTTAGGCTTTTAAATACTGGCCAAGGCTCTTTTTTAGGCAAGGCTCAAAAGAAAAACCCACTGCTGTAAATAGCACAAGTAACAAAAAACTGAGGGTAATGCTACTCAATGCCAGAAGTCTAAATCTCAAAATGCATGCACTCAAGGCACTCCTCAGTATGGAGAAAATTGATATATGTGCAGTAACATAAACCTAGTTTAAGGCTCCAGAGAGCACCCCAGCACTACCAGGCTACAACTCATACCATACATTTCGGCCACAAAACCCAGACCGAAATACAAAAGGTGGGGAAGTGTCCATATTCATCAAGGATACCCACAACTCCAGGTTAGTGGCACAGCACAATCATTTAGAGATCATCCACATGCAACTAACAATGGGCAAAACTGCTTTTCAAATTATAGCTGGCTACAGATCACCCACCATGTCCCAGGACCCCCACTCCACATTCCTGGAAACACTGGGAAACATAAAGGTCCTACCAAACATCCCGATATTGGGTGATTTCAATTACCCAAACATTAGCTGGGAGAACTACTCAAGTACAAACTCCCTTGCTTAACATTTCCTAGAATTTATAAACTCAAATGCCCTGGATCAACTGGTCAACATCCCCACCAGAGGTGACAACATATTGGACCTAGTCATCACCAACATGGGCGACTGGTGTTACACACTGGAGGTCAACCCCTCGCTGGTTAGATCTGACCATAAACTAATCACTCTGGATATCCACATTCCGCCAACACCCCCTGTCAAAGAAACCACTGTGAGAAACTTTACAAAAGCAAACTTCACGTTACTTAAGACCATGGTGGGAAGTTTCAAAGCCCCTATGCTAAAGGATAATGCTGCCCAAGCTGCAAAATTCTTTACTAATGCACTCTATGGGCACCTACAAGAATGTATGTATCGTGCTATCCCAAACAAAACCAAGACTCACTCCTCCAAGAAAAGGACACCAGTCTGTTGGACCCCTGCCATAAACAAGCTGTACAATAGAAGGAGGAAACTAGTACAGAAAAGAGTAAAACCCCAAGAAGGGAAGACATTCCTGATCAGTATCAGCAAGAAACTACGTTCCCTCATAAAATCATCCAAGGCTAGCTTCGAAAGAAAAATTGCCATGGACTCCAAAGATAACCACGAGGCATTCTTTAGCTATGTCAAGAATCTAAGTGGCAATTCTCAGATCTGCTTAGAGTTAGTGCAGAATGGCATAAAATACACTGAACTGACTGATATAGCCAACATCCTGGCAGACAGGCTTATTGCAAACTTCGCCCCCCTCTCACCCCTGAAAGGGCCCATAACTATACGAGAAGAATGTAGTGCCCCTGAAATCACAGAGACTCAGGTTGAAACAGCCTTCTCCAAAGCCAAAAACACAGCATCAAAGGGACTGGATGGTGTCCCAGGCTGCATCCTACATGAGCTCAAAGATGAACTAACCCATCACCTAAACACACTGTTTAAACTCAGCCTCTCCACAGGTTACATGCCCACAGAGTGGCGCACAGCAACAGTTATTCCACTCCACAAAGGTGGAACCACAACAGACCCCAGGAACTATTGCCCTATAAGCCTGACTAGCTTGGTCTGCAAAGCTATGTAGCGCATCATCATGGATCTCATTAACAGAGACATTGGAAACCTCCAAACACTGGACCCTACCCAGTTCGGCTTTGTTAAGGGCAGATCATGCCTCCTAAACCCTGTGGACTTCTTTGACACAGTTACCAAGGCTATAGATGAGGGAAAGGTGGTACACACAGCCTACCTAGACCTCACAAAGGCCTTCGACACCATTCCCCACTCAGGTATTATAGACAAGCTCACCAGCCTGAACATAAACCCCTACATCACGAGATGGGTTGCCAGCTGGCTCATGGACAGAACCCACATGGTAAGAGTTGCGGGAGCTAGGTCTGACTCTAAACCGGTTACAAGTGGCGTTCCCCAGGGCTCAGTCCTAGGACTCCTCCTGTTCAGCATATACTTCTCAGAGGTACAGGCAAGCACAGGAGGAATATGGCTGACCAAGTTCGCAGATGACTGCAAACTAGGGGCTATAACTGACTCTCTGGCTGGCACAGACATCCTCCAAAAGGGTGTCACTGAGACAGATACCTGGTGTCAAAATCATGGCCTCAAGCTAAATGCCATAAAGTGCATAGTCATCCCCTTTGGAAAAAACAAAGTACTCACAAACTACCACATAGGTGGTAGCCCCCTATATATGGAAGACGTAATAAGGGATCTGGGGACGCAAGTAGATAGTAACCTCTCCTTTGATAATCACATTGCCAAAGTGGTTAGAAAATCCTTCTATGTGGCTCACCTAATCACAAAAGGGTTTGCATTCAGATAGAAAGAGGTCATTGGGCCCCTCTACGCATCACTCATCAGACCCATCATACAGTACAGCGCTCCATTTGGGATGTACCTTACACGACACTTGCAACAACTGGAAAGACCACAGAAGTAACTCACCAAGAGGATCACTGGCCTCAAGCAGATGCCCTATGCAGCTCGACTGAAGAAATTCCAGCTGTACTCTGTTGCATACTGCCTACTCAGAGGTGATCTCTGCCTGACATACAAGGCCATGTCCAACCTAGAATTGATGGACATGCTCCACCTAAAGAAAACCATATCCCCTCGAGCCACACGCTCCAGGGATCTCAACCTCACAGCAACAATAAATAGGACATGCTGGAGGGATAGATAGGGATAGATAGACTTCCCATGCTCTGGAACAAGATTCCAATCTGCATTAGGCAGAGCTCCTCACTAACCCTCTTCAAGAGAAACCTTGATGAGTGGATGGGAAACAGAAAGTTTACCCCAGGGATCACTTCAATGGCTCTGCTGAACAGAGGCACAGGGAACTAATCTAAGGGGGCAGCGAAAGCCAACACATTTTGGCTAGGCTTATAAATGTCTTCAGGCAGATAGTCTAGGACCTACCTATGAGCCTATGAAACTACTACAGTTGGGCATCAACTCCTACTTATGTAATTGGATTCTAATCTTCCAAATGGAAAGGCCTCAAAGGGTTTGTGTGGGTGACAACAGTTCCAAAAGCATAACCCTGAATACAGGAGTACCACAGGGGTGCATCTTATGTCCTCTCCTATTCACCTTGTGGACACATGACTGCACGGCCAGACATGAGTCAAATAAAATCATCAAATTCACGAATTACTCCACAGTCAAAGATCTGGTCAGAGACGGAGAGGAGACAGTCTACAGAAATGAGATTGAACATCTGTTGGGCTGGTGTGACAACAACTTAACACTGAATGTCAGCAAGACTAAGGAACTGATTGTGGATTTCAGAAGGTCTCAAGAACCACACCAACCTCTAGAGATGAAAGGGATGACAGTGGAAAGGATCAAAAGTAAAATGTTTCTGGGTGTACATATCATTGAGTACCTGTCCTGGTCAATCCATGTATCTTACATGGTCAAAAAAAGCTCAGCAATGCTTGCACTTCCTAAGGAAACTGAGGAAGGCAAAACTATCGAAGACCATCCTTCAAACTTTTTACAGGGGTACCATCGAAAGTGTCCTTACCAATAACATCACTGCCTGATATAGGGCCTGGAACACCACCGATCATAAGGCACTTACATGAGTTGTAAGGGCAGCAGAGAAAATCATTGGTTCCTCTCTTGCACCTCTGGAAGACCTAGGTGAATCATGCTGTATCATTAGAGCCAGGAAGATATCCAATGATCCTTCACATCCTGCAAACAGTATGTTCTCCTGCCTCTCTTCAGGTAGGACATACAGAAGTATGCACTGTAGGACTTCTAGACTAACAACAGTTTCTTTCCTCCCTCCATCAGACTATTGAACTGTTGTGAAAAAAGAGCTAGGAGACCATCATTGCATTCTTCCCCTCCTACCACATAGTCATGCTATTTATCTGACCATACAGATTACATATCCTGACTTTGTTGCACTATAAGTATTAAGCTTTTTCATGTGCAATAACTAACTGATGTGTATATTTAACGCTAGTTCACACCTTACCTTACTGTAAGACTCTGTGAAGTTCAGTGTAAATCACACTGTGCAGTATTCATGCTGACCATTCCATATGCTGCTTATTTATATGTAAATGGTGTCTGGTCATTATGTTATTATTTTATTCTATTTTTACTTTTATTTTTATTACGTTATTTTACTCTTCTTCTCTGTATGTATGTTTTTGCACTGGGAAGAAAAGCATTGCAATTTCGTTCAGCTAGACTATGGTGTAGTTCTGAATGACAATAAAGTTTTCTTTGACTTGACTTGACTATTATCTAAGACAAGAGTATTATTTATCACTTTAAGCTGTGAAGCAGTGGTATCCATCTATGATTGCCCAAGATCAGTCAGCCCATTATTATTCTTTGTTTATTACATTTTTATATTTCGAGGCACTCCTTAAAATGGAGAACATCGATATCTGTGCAGTGACTGAGACTTTGTTCAAGGCTCTACAGAGCACTCCTGCATTACCAGGGTATAACTCATACCACACTGTTTGGCCATCTAACCTGGACCAGAACACTAAAGGCAGGGGTGTGTCCACATTCATTAAAGATATCCAAACCTCCAGGCTAGTTGCGCAGCATGATGCATCCATGGTTATCCACGTGCAACTAACTCTGGGCAAAACTGCAATCCAAATTGTAGCTTGCTACAGATCTCCCATCATGCCACAGGATTCCCACTCCTTTTTTCTTGATATATTGGAAAATATTAAGGTTCAACCAAACATCCTAATAATGGGTGATTTCAACAACCCCACCATTAACTGGGAAAACAACTCATGTACCAACTCCTTCGCTCAACGCTTTCTGGAATTCGTAAATTCCAATGCCCTGGATCAACTTATCCACACCCCCACCAGGGGCAACAATATTCTAGACCTAGTAATTACCAACATGAGTGACTGGTGTTCCACACCTGAAGTCAACTCTTCATTGGTCAGATCCAACCATAAGCTAATCACCCTAGATAGCAGCATCCCGCTCCCACCCACCATTAAGGAAACCACGGTAAAAAACTTCTCAAAAGCCAACTTCATGCTTCTTAAGACAGAAGTGGTGAACTTCATGACACTCATGCAGATGGACAATACAGTTATTATTGCTGAATCCTACACAAATGCACTCTATAAGCACTTAAGCAAGTGCGTGGATCGTGCTATCCCAAACAGAACCAAGATGCTATCCTCCAAAAAAGGAAGCCATTCTGTTGGTCCCATGCCATAAACAAACTCTACAACAGAAGGAAGAAACTGTTGCAAAAGAGAGTAAAATCCCATGAGTGGAGGAGCTCCCATATAAGATCCTCCAAAGCTAGCTACAAAAGCACAATTGCCACTGATTATAAGGGCAACCACAAAGCATTCTATAGCTATGTCAAGAATCCCAATAGCAATGCCCAGATCTGCTCTGAGTTACAGCACAATGGCACAAAAATTACAGAACCAACTAATATTGCCAACATCCTTGCAGATAGGTTCAATGCTAATTTTACCCCCTCTCACCCCCTAAAGGGGCCATATCTATGCAGGAAGAATGCAGAGTCTCTGTAATCACATCTATGCAGGTAAAAGCTGCACTCTCTAAAACCAAAAACACAGCATCCATGGGACCAGACAACACCCCAGGCTGCATTTTACATGAACTTCAGAATGAACTGGCTCCCCAACTAAGCACCATGTTCAATCATAGTCTCATGTCAGGCTTTGTGCCCACTGAATGGCACACAGCATCAGTTATCCCACTTTACAAAGGGGGAGCCACCACTGATTCTGGGAACTATCACCATATTAGCCTGATGAGTCAGGTCTGCAAGGCTATGGAACGTATCATCATGGAACTCATAAACAAATACATTGGTAACCTCCAAACACTGGACCCCACCCAGTTTGGGTTTGTAAAAGGCAGATTATGCCTTTTTGACCTGATCAACTTCTTTGAGGCAGTCACCAAGGCCGTAGACAAGGGTAAGGTGGTTCACACAGCCTTTCTTGATCTCACCAAGGCTTTCAACACCATCCCCCATTCTGGAAATATAGCTAAACTCACTAAACTATGTATAAATCCCTATGTCACAAGATGGGTTGCCAAATGGCTCACTGACAGAACCCACACTGTAAAAGTTGCAGACTCCAAATCTGACTTCAAACCAGTGACAAGTGGAGTACCACAGGGTTCAGTTCTGGGGTCTCTCCTGTTTGGTATCTACTTCTCTGAAGTACAGGCTAACACAGAATGCCTCTGGCTAATGATGTTTACAGATGACTGCAAACTCGGAGCCATAGTCAAGTCCCCAAATGATGTGGACATCCTACAGAAGGGCTTCACTGAAACAGATGCCTGGTGTCAGAGGCATGGCCTCAAGCTCAATGCCAAAAAGTGCATTGTCATCCCCTTTGGTAAAAACTCTGTACCCATGAACTACCACATAAACAGCAGCCTACTTAATGCTGGATGTGTGATAAGAGACAGTAGTCTCTCTTTTGATAATCACATCGTCACAGTAGTCAGAAAATCCTTCTATGTGGCACACCTCATCACAAAAGAGTTCTCATCCTGGAAAAAAGATGTTATTGTTCCCCTATACTCGGCACTCATTAGACCCATTATAAAGTACAACGACCCTTTTGGAATCTACCTCACAAGACATCTGCAGCAGCTGGAAAGGCCACAGAAGTACTTCACAAAGAGGATCACTGGCCTCAAACAGATGCCCTACACTGACTGTCTCAGAAAACTCCAGCTTTACTCTGTAACATATTGCCTACTCCAAGGAGATCTCTGCCTAACATATAAAGCTATGTTAAACCCAGAGCTGTTGGAGGTTGCTATACCTAAAGAAATCTCAATCCCTACAAGCTAGACACTCTAGGGACCTAAACCTTGTCACCACAATAAACAGGACATGCTGGAGGGATGGATTCCTGTCCCAGAGACTTCCTATATTCTGGAACAAGCTACCCATCCATGCCAAGCAAAGTTCCTCATTAGCACTCTTCAAGAAAGTCTTGATGAGTGGATGGGAAATAGGAAATACACCCCGGGGAACACTTCTGTGGCTCTGCTCAACAGGAGCACAGGAAATTAACTTTCTTGGGTGGCATAAGCCAGGGAACCTTGTTGGCTAGGCTTTCTTAGACCCTTAGGCCGATAGCCTAGTACCTACCTATGAACCTATGAACCTATATTTGCTGACTTATCAATAGAAGCAGGGAGCTGTTGTGTTCCAGCAGGCTCTAGCCCAATAATTCTAGACTGGTAGCAGTACTATCATGTCAGGGCAAAAGCTGTGGGGAATTGAATAATCCCACCACCCTTCAATGGAAATTGTGGATGTGTGTGTGTGTGTGTGTGTGTGTGTGTGTGTGTGGGCCAGATTCAGGAAGGCTTACATGGAGTTCAAGAGTAGTGTAAGCCTCCGTGTAAGCCTCCCGATTCAGGAACAGCCCAAATCTCCGTGTAAGAGACAGCTAACATGTCTCTTACACGGACTGGGCGTGGAAATGCTCAATACCTCATTTGCAGCTTAAAGATATGAAAATTAGGTATTTGAGCAATCCACGAAGCCGAAACCAGTCCGTGTAATGGACGTGTTAGCTGCAGAAATGTACTCAGCTGACAACTGAGTACATTTCTGCAAAATTAAAAACGGAGCTATGGCAGCTCCAAATAAAGGGTGCATATGTTTCATTAAGCATGCCATTGGCCAAATATGTGGCCATTGGCATGAAAAACTGTTGCAAAAATAAGTTATATAACTTTTTTTTTTTCACGGGATTTCTGGGTTTAACTGCAGCGCACACCCGCGCAAATGGGGTGCGCTACCTAAAACTAAAAACCGAAGCCAATAAGCCCACAATTGTGGGATTTATGTATAACATGGAATGTCAATGGAGGG
Source organism: Protopterus annectens (assembly GCF_019279795.1). Classification (NCBI taxonomy): domain Eukaryota; kingdom Metazoa; phylum Chordata; order Ceratodontiformes; family Protopteridae; genus Protopterus; species Protopterus annectens. Next base: position 1,954,728,450 of record NC_056737.1, read on the forward strand.
ACTTGCAGACCAAAAACAATATGGCCTCCGTTTAGTGGTTGTCAAGGGGGGGAAGCTCCGTGTAAGACATGTAACTAAGCATTACTAGACAATCCTATGTAAATGAGGGTTACAATACTGAATCACACTGCCACATAGGTAATGAGCACTTTCTGAGTGGTGTAAGAGTTAGAGAAGGGGGAGAAACAGAGTAAGAGGTAGGTGACATCACGGGGGGGAAGGATAGTAATAAATGTACCAGATTGGAAGGCAATGTAAGGTAACAGATGACAGACAGACATCAGGGAGGGAGGTGTGTCCCAACAGAACACTAGGAAAGTCAAGAAATTGAGGGTATACGCTATCCCTACACTCAAAGTTTCTTGAAATACGTGCATGCGTGCGCGTGTAAGGCAGGTTCAACATGTGGGAGCGTGTTGCAAACCGTTTACAATGGTTTGCGTGGGCGTGTGTAAGGCAGTGTGCGCGCGTTTTAACATGAATCAGCCAAGCTCACACCGTGTAAGGATGTGTGCGCGCGTGTAACACCGTGTAGGGATGTGTGCGCGCGTTTAAGTGACTGTGAGCGTGTTTAAGCTGGTGTGCACATTGCTCCTCCTCAGGAAACAGAGAGGAAACAGGAAACAACTAAAATACAGGAAACTGCCAGAAGATACTGCTGGAGTTAATTGGTGGAAACAATTATAAGCAGGCAATTACACAGGCAGACTAGAAGCCCAACCCAGCACTTAAAACACTGCAAAGAGCAGTGCAGGCTGTTTCTCACAAGAGATACTGCCAGAAACTAAGCTATCAGAATTGAAAACTGAAAAAAGCTGAACTCAGAGCAGAAATGCTAGGGGCTGCCATAGCTATTATAATCAGGCATAGGCGAATTGCTGAGGGTGGTGACAATGCAGATGCTGACAGACAACCCAGAGTGAGGAGAAGGAGAAGAGTATACAGGCCCAGGGTCACCTACCATGGGTTACATGAGCTGGAGATAGTAGAGCGCTACAGAGTGGACAGAGACCTTCTGCAGCAGATTGTTGAGCTGTGCAGGCCACATCTCACACACAGAACCAACAGAGGGGAACCCATCCCAGTGGAAACCAAGGTATGTGTTGGCCTAAGAATACTAGCAACAGGTACCTTCCAGAGACCAACTGGTGATATGATGGGGATATCACAGGCATCAGCCTCCAGAGTACTGCACCAGTTCCTGGATGCCATGTCAGCACATGTCAGTGATCATATATATGTCCCTAATGACCGTGAGGTTGTGGCCAGCAATATGCATCTCTTCCAGCAAATAGCGGGTTACCCTGAGGTGCTGGGTGCAATAGACTGCACGCATACGCATCAAAGCACCAGCCGGTGAGCGGGGTAGAGCCTACATTAACCGCAAGGGATACCCCTCCATCAACTGCCAGGTCGTGTGTGATGCCCAGGGCATAATAATGAATGTGTGTGCTGGCTGCCCTGGGAGCTACCACGATTCCCATATCTGGCATCTGACGCAGCTGTACCAATCATTTGCCAATGGGGACTTCCCACACGGACACCTAGTGGGGGATGCAGGTTATGTACTTGAGCCGTGGCTGATGACACCCATCAGAAATGCACACACACCTGAACAGGAACGCCATAATGAGGCACACGCACAAACACGTAATGTCATAGAGCATGTGTTTGGGCTGCTCAAGTCACGGTTCCGGTGTCTGGACACATCTGGTGGAGACTTGCAGTACACACCAACTACATGTACCCAAATGATCATGATATGTGCTATGCTACATAATATGATCCTGCAGAAACAGCTGCAGCAGGACCAGCACAGGGCTGGGCCAAACATCCCCCCACCATTGCCAAGGCCACCACAGGCAGGAGGTGACTCGGAGGAGGAACAACCTGACCTTGTCCCAGTAGACAGAAGGAGGCGTGCCCAGTATGCCCTGGCCTTGGCAAAGAGGCAACGCATAGCACATACACTTGGTCAGTAGGAACACTGGGACTGATACCCGCTCTGACTCACTCATACAGTAACAGGGATGCCTAACATGACACAACCTGCTTCCAAACATGTACAGGGAGTGTAGTATGTGCATCTGACAGAGGCAGCCCTGCAGCACCACGTGAGGCATGAATGCCATGTGTTAAGTAATGTAATATCATGTACCATATGCACAACTGAGGACCCCAACTAACATCCACCCTCATCAATCATAAACCACAAAAACACAAACCCACCTCATGGGTACCACAAGGGATAGGAACCTAGATGTAATGCTACCCAATGCCAGAAGTATAAACATCAAGATGCGTGCAGTGTAAACACACACAGTATAGAGAATGTAGATATCAGTGCTGTAATAGAAAACAGGGTCAAAGCCCACATCAGCACCCTGACACTACCAGGTCACACCTCATACAGTGATGTACATGTGCAAAAACACGGAACAAGATAAACATGAGGGTGACTAGCAATAAATGGCATGGATAACCACACACCCATGTTTGTACCACAACAAGAAGCAACATGGAATAGCCATGGTCAAAAACCAATGGCTAAAACTGACTACTACTATATAGCTTGCTGCAGACCACTGTCCTAATAGCAGTAACTGCCCCAGGCCTATGTTCATAGGTTCATAGGTTCATACTAGGCTATCTGCCCTAGGGCATTTATAAGCCTAGCCCAGAGTTTTGTGGCTTCTGCCACCCCTTCAATTTGATGGATAATATGCCCATTATTTTGCTGTGCCTCTGTCAAGCAGTGATACTGAGGTTATCCCTGGGGTATACCTGCAATCTCCCATCCATTGGTCAAGATCTCACTTGAACAAAGCCAGTGAGGTGCTCAGCCTCACATGTACCATGATGTTGTTCCACAGCATAGGGACTCTCTGGGTGATGAATCTGTCCCTCCAGCACATCCTATTAATATCTGTGTTGAGGTTTAAGTCTCCTGCCCTTGTAGTCCTGATGGATGTAGAGGTCTTGAGGTGAAGCATGTTCATTAATTCTGGGATGGACATAGCCTTGTATGTCAGGCACAGGTCACCTCTGAGCAGATGGTAAGCGACTGAATACAGCTGGAATTCCTTCAGTCGGGCAGCATAAGAAATATGTTTGAGACCCTTTCACCTCCTGTTGAGGAATTTGTGGGCCCATCCAATTGCCGCGAGGTGTTGGGTCAGATACATTCTGAATGGGGCATTGTATGCAATCATTGGTCTGATGAGTGATGAGTACAGGGGAACAATGACCTCCCTTGATCTAGATGTGAATCCCTGCATGATGAGGTGGCCAATGTAGAAGGTCTTCCAAACTACCCTGGCAATGTGAGTGTCAAACAAAGGTTACTGTCAACCTGGGTGCCCAGGTCCCTGATAACCTCCTCTGTGCTTAGAGGATTGCCACCTAGATGGGAACTAGTGGTAACCTTGTTCTTCCTGAAGGGTATGGCTATGCATTGTTTAGTGTTTAATGCAAGGCCATGGCTCTGGCACCAGTTATCCATGTCTATGAGACCCTTCTGAAGGATGTCTGTGTCAGATGGGTTTCCAACTATGCTTCCCAGTTTGCAGTCATCTTCAAACTTTGTCAGCCATAATCCTCCTGTGTTTGCTCGTACTTCTGAAAAGTAGATGCTGAACAAATGTGGGCCCAGGACTGAGCCCTGTGGGACACCACTATTGACAGCTCTGGAGTGTGACATGGCACCAGCAACTTTGACCCTGTGTGTTCCGTCACTTAGCCAGTTTGCAACCCATGCTGTGATGTATGGGTTCACAATTAAGCTGGTGATGTTTTCAATGATACCTGAGTGGGGTATTGTGTCGAAAGCCTTTGCCAGGTCAAGGTAGGCTGTGTGGACTGCCTTGCCCATGTCAATGGCCTGGGTGACTGTCTTGAAAAAGTCAACCAAGTTTAAAAGGCATGATCTTCCCTTGACAAAGCCAAACTGGATTGGATCCAATGTCTGCAGGTCCCCTATGTCTTCATTTATAATTCCCATTATGATCCTCTCCATAGCTTAGCAGAACAGGCTTGTCAAGCTGATGGGATGGTAGTTTCCAGGGTTGGTGGAGGCACCTCCTTTGTGAAGTGGGTCCACCATTGCCGAATGCCACTCCTTGGGCACATATCCTGAGGTGAGGCTAAGATTAAACAGCTGCCCTAACTGCGGGTGTAATTACTCATTGAGTTCATGGAGCACACAACTGGGGACACCATCTGGTCCCATGGATAAAGTGTTTTCTGCCTTGGATAGAGCAGTTCCCACCCCAGCATTGGAGATGTTTGGGGGGCTACAATCCTCTGGTGTAGATACTCCTCCAGTTGGGGGGAGGGGGGGGGAATCTGCACTGAACCTGTCACCCAGTATGTTGGCAATGTCTGTAGGTGGAGTGATATCTATATCATTCCGAACTAATTCTGAGCATATCTGGGAGTTCCCTCCCAGGTTTCAAACATAGGTAAAAAAGGCCTCATGATTGTCCCTTGAGTCCTGAGTGGGTTTACTCTCCAAACTTGCCTCGGATGATTGTATGGGGGAACCCAGTGTTTTACTCACAATGAGCAGGGGTGTCTTCCCTCCTACGGATTACGCTCTATCTCGTAGTAGCTCCTTCCTTGTGTTGTAGAGCTTGTTTATGGCTAGGGTCCACCAGACTGGATGCTTGCCTGTGGTACAAAGAGTCTTTGTTTTGTTTGGGATTGCCTGATCCATGCAGTCCTGGAGGTGCTGGTAGAAGGCATTTCTAAGTGATACAGTGGCTTGGGTAATGGTGTCCGCTGGCTTGGGGGCCTTGAAAGAGACCACACCAGTCCTTAGAAATGTGAAGTCGGCATTTGAGAAGGTCTTCACTGTTTGTTTTTCTATCTGGGGTGTGGGTGGGATGTGGACTCCCACTGAGAGTAGTCCATGATCTGATCTCACCAATGATGGGTATACTTCTGGTGTTGAACAGTGTGACCCCATGTTCGTGATGATGAGTTCTAGTATGTTGCCTCCACTTGTGGGGATTGGGACCAGTTGTTCCATGGCATTTGAGTGTATGAACTCTTGGAACCTTTGTGTTACAGTGTTGTGGCTTGATTAGTGATCCCAGTCTATATGTGGATAGTTGGAATCACCCAGTAGGATGGTGTTTGGAGATACATTTATCCCCTTCAGTGTTTGCAGGATAGCTGTGTGAGGTACCTGAGTTTGAGAGGGTGGCATGTAACATGCTACAAACTGCAGAGCAGTCTTGCCTACGGTCACTGGCACCTGGATGGTCTCCGATGCATCGTGTGTTGCCACCAACCATGAGGTGAGGGTGTCCTTGATGAATATGGACACCCACCATCCTTCTTGGTGTTGTCCGGATTCTGGTGCCAGAATGCATGATATGAGGTAACACCCGATAGTGCCGGGGTGCTGTCAGAAGCTGTGAACCAGGTTTCAGGCACAGCACAGACATCAATGTGCTACAGACTGAGAAGGGCATAGAGTGTGTGCAGCTTGAGGTTGAGACCTCTGGCATTGAGCAGCATTACCCTTAGTGTCTTTCCTTTACTGTGTTCTAGGGTGGTAGGTGTAGAATCTGAATCTTGCATAAAAAAGGCACAATGGGGGTGGCAAGAGCATCATCCGAAATCTGGAAGCCCAGGGGTGACAGGTGCAAGCCGTCCCTTGCAAATCACCGTGGCCTGTCCAGCATGTCATCCCAGGCAGACAGACATTGGACCCCTTTGAATGACACCATAGTTTAAGCAAAATATTACAGCTGATCATCTTGTCTCTGTTTATGTGGCATCATACTTGGTGAAGGTAGGATACTGCTGAAGGTCAGGGTCACACCTGCCTGGCCTACATAATCAGAGGGATCCTCTATGTCTCTTTCCATGTAGTCCAGGGAGGTACATCTCAGGTCGTTCACACCAGCATGGATAATGACTGGGTCAGACTTGTACTTGCAGTTGAGTGACCTGAGTGCTTGCATTATGTGGTGGATTCCAGTGCCCGATAGGCAGCTTACTGTGACCTCCTCCGTACCCGATCTGGTGAGCGGGACGTCAGTGTGTCTGACTATGGAGTCACCTATGACAAGTGTGTCTGGCATTGTGTTTGGCCTTAAGGGCTGTGACTGTTTGGCACACCGACTCTGTGGTCAATGTGTTGCATGTGCTGTGCCCTGTGGAGGCAGTTGTGTGAGTGTCTGCTGTGGTGGCCACTGCCGTTTTGGTAGAATTCTGATCAGAGCCTCCGAGTATGTCTCTGTGTGTCTATGTGTATGATCTTAAGTTGTGATAGTGCCATGTGAGACTGGATTTGTGATGTGTGTGGTTACCTTCACCTTCTCTCTGGTCTTGCTAGTCCTATGTTGAGAGAGCTCAGCTTCCACTTTCACTATATAGTTGCATCTCTCACATGTATGTGTGTTTTATGGGAGAAGGAGAGGGTTGTCAGTGTACATGAGGCAAGTGTAACATTGCCTCAATATTCCCAGGTTCACCAGCTGAGCAGGAGAGGACACTAGCAACTGATCCCTAGACATGCTAGAAGGAATAGACAAAACAATGTTGGAATACAGGGAGATATCAAGCCCCCCAAACCACATCATAGTGTTTGATTGACAATACCTGCACATACACCGGTGTTTCATAGTGTCATAGTCTACTACTAGGCTATCTGCCCTAGTGCATGTATAAGCCTAGCCATAGTGATGTGGATATTGCCACCCCTTATAGTGGTAATAAGTGTACAGAATAGATTCAGAATATTGTGCCTCTGACTTAGTAGTGACACATTATGACCCCCTTACGTAATTGAATAACATGACTGTGCCTCTGTCTAGTCTGTGCCTCCATCTCATATGCAGTTGTCCAGATGTCTCCTGAAGAGAGTCAGTGAGGGACTCTGTCAAACATGAACTGGGATACTCTGCTAGAGTGTGAGATGCCTCTGAGTTATGACTCTGTCCCTCCAGCATGTCCTATACATGTATGTGCTGAGGTTCAAATCCTCAGCTCTCATGGCTCTGGTGGATTTGGATTGCTTGCAGTGGAGCATGTCCACCAAATCCTGATTGGACATGGTCTTGTATGTCAGGCATAGGTCACCTGTAAGTATGCGGTATGACACTGAACAAAGCTGGATTTCCTCTATTCTGGAAGCATATGACATGTGTTGAAGAACCCTGATCTTCATGGTAGGTACTTTTGGGGTGTCTCCAGCTGTTGCAATTGCTGGGCGAGGTACATACCATATGGGGCTTTGTATTCAATCATGGGCCTGATAAGGGAGAAGGATAGTGGAACAATGACCTCCTATGATCTTGATGGAAAACCCTCCATGATAAGGTGGGCAAGATAGAAATTCTTCCTAACCACTTTGGCAACAGGGGTGTCAAAAGAGATGTCACTATCTACATGTGTCCCCAGGTGTCTGATTTGTTGTCTGTGCTCAGTGGGTTGCTGTCTATGTATTGATCTGTGGGTACTTTGTTCCTCCCAAAGGGGATGAATACACATCAGTTGCATTCAGTTTCAGGCCATGCGTCTGGCACCAGCTATCCGCCTTTGTGACGGCATTCTGTAGTATGTGTGTGCTGGCTGATGTATTCACTATGGTGCCTAGGTTGCAGTCATCTGCAAACTGTGTCAGCCACAACCCCCCTATGTTTGCTTTCACATCTGTAAAGTAAATACCAACTAAGAGGGGTCCCAGGACACATCCTTGTGGGACACCACCTGTGACTGGCTTCGAATCTGACAAGGCACCTGCAATGTTGACTTTATGGGTTCTGTTTCTTAGCCATTTTGCAACCTATCCTGCGACATATGCTGTTATATGTCAGCTGTTGAGCTTGGCTATGATGCCTGAGTGTGGTATTGTGTCACAGGCCTTAGCCAAGTGCAGGTAGGCTGTGTGGACTGCGTAGCCCTCATCGATGGCCCTACTGACAGTTTCATAGTAGTCAACTAGGTGCAAAAGACAGGATCTGCCCTGTACAAAGCTGAACTAGGTGGGAACAAGGGTCCGTAGGTCAGTAATGTGTCTGTGTAAGAGCTCCATAATGACTCTTCCCATATCTTTGCAGACAAGGCTGGTTAAGCTTGTGAGGGGGTAGTTGCCATGGTCTGTGGAGGCATCTCCTTTGTGGAGTGGGACCACTGTTGCTGTATGCCAGTGTTCAGGTACATATCCTGTAGCAAGACTAAGGTTAAATAGCAGTTGTATATACGGGTCCAGCCCCTTCTGGAGTTCACATAGCATGCAACCGGAGATACCAGCAGGTCCCATGGATGCTGTGTACTTGTCTTTGCTGAGTGCGGCTCTCACATGGACATCCAAGATGACAGTGAGGTTACATACAGCAGTGATAACTATCTTCTTTGGGGGTGAGGAGGGGTAAATCGCACTGAAGCTGTCCGGAATGTTGCCAATATCTGTCAGGTCACTGGAATATATGTTGTTGTGTACCAACTCTGAGCATATCTGAGGGTTCACAACCAGGTGTCTGACATAACTGAAGAAAGCAGTGTGGTTACCTTCATTGTCTTTGGTGATTTATGTCCCCAAGTTGACCTTGCATGTCTTTATGAGATAATGTAGCTTTCTACTAGTGCTGATCACAGCTGTCTTCCCTTTTGGAGATGTAGCTCTGTCTTGCATTAGTAACCCTCATCTGTCATACAGTTTGTTTATGGCTGGGGTCCACCAGACAGGACACTTTCCCTTTGTGGAGAGGGTCCTGTTTTTATTTGTGATTGCATGGTCCATGCTGTCTGACATCTAGCTAAGGGGAGGTCATTGTGGTTCTGCAGTTATCTTTCATCAGCATTAGAAATGACCACAACAGCCCCTGTGGGTGTACCTCATGCAGACACATCCAGCACCTGTAAAGTCCACAACAGTACCTCACCAGGAGTATGACAGAGCTGGAACACATGTAATGTGTAGCCTGATTAAACAGAGTGCAGCTCCACACACTGCCATGCTGTCCACCCAGATGCAAGCTGTGCCTGATGTAGAAAGCCATGTCCAAGATGGAATCAATGCACATGCTGCACCTTGTACAATCTGAATGGCAGGGAGCTATGCACATGAGGGACCTGAACCCCAGCACTGACATATTTAGGACAGGCTGTACTGCATTATCCAAAACACAGAAGCCACCCCCACGCATGAGTAAACTACCAGTACAGGTTGTCCATAGAGACACTCGTTGAGTCCCCTCAACAGGAATCCTAATCAGTGGATGGGAGATGGGAGGTTTACCCTGGGTATCAATGTTATGTCACAGGTAGACAGAGGCACAGTATACTAAACAAGACATATGTCATGGCAAACTACACTTACAATGTGTTGATGGACAAACACACTCTCGACTAGCATTAGAAATGGCCTAGGGCACATCGGTAGTGTTTGCCAATGTACACCCATGTTGTGGAATACACTACTGATGTTGGATGAGGCTGTTGTAAGTAGTTCACATCTGAACATAATGCAACATGGTCAGATAGGTTCATAGGTACATAGGTTTATACTAGGCTATCTTCCCTAAGGCAGGTATAAGCCTAGCACAGAGTTCATTGGCATACACCACCCCTTATATGGAAACAGTACTGTGCCCATTATTTTGTCATGCCTCTCTCCAGCAGTGACACAGTGACGATCCCAGGGTTAAACGTATGACCTTCCATCCACAGGTCAAGATGCCTCTTGAACACAGCCAGCAAGGTGCTCTGCCTCACATGGACCGGGATTGTATTCCACAGCATAGGAGTCTCCGGTGATAACTCCATCCCTCCAACATGTCCAACGTACATCCCTGCTAAGGTGTAAGTCACCTGCACTAGTGGTTCAGGTGGATCTGCCGATTCTGAGGTGGAGCATGTCCATTAATCCCTGTTTGGACATGGCCTCGCATGTCAGGCACATGTCACCTCTAAGCAGACGGTATGTGAGTGAATAGAGTGGGAGTGTCTTCAATCTGGCAGCATATGACAGCTGTTGGGGTTCCTTGATCCTTTAGGTGGGGGACATTCAGGGTGTCTCCAATTGCTGCAGATGTTGGGTGAGATACAGCCAGAATAGGGCATTCTACTCAATCACCGGTCTGATAAGTGAAGAGTACAGGGGAACAATGACCCACTAGATCTGGATGTGAATCCCATCCTGATCAGGTGGGCAATGTAGAAGGTCTTTCTAGCCACTTTAGCAACGTGAGTCTCAGAAGAATGGCGACTGTCAACCTGGGTCCCCAGGTCCATGATAACCTCCTCTGTGCTTAGAGGATTGCCACCTATATGGTAGCTTGGGGTTACCTTGCTTTTCCTGAAGGGTATGTCTACACATGTTGTGCACTTTGATTTCAGGCCATGGCCCTGGCACCAGCTATCAGTTACTGTGAGTCCCTTCTGAAGGATATCCGTGTCTGATGCACTGTCCACTATGGCACCCAGTTTGCAGTCATCTGCAAACATTGTCATCCAAAGTCCTCCCATGTTGGCCTGTAATTCTGGGAAGTACATGACAAACAATGGGGGCCAAGGACTGAGCCCTGTGTGACACCACCTGTGACCAGCCTGGAGTCTAACATAGTGCCAGCAACTCTAACCCTGTTGGTCCCATCCTTAAGCCAGTTTGCAACCCATCTTGTGACATATGGGTTTACATTTCAGTTGTTAGGGTTTTCCACAATACCTGAGTGGGGTATTGTGTTGAAAGTGTTTGCAAGGCCAAGGTAGGCTGTATGGACTGCCTTTCCCCAACAATGGCCTAAGTGACCGTTTTGAAGATGTCAACCCAGTACAAAAGGCATGATCTGCCCTTGACCAAGCCAAAATGGGATGGGTACAATGTCTGCATGTCCCCTATATCTTTGTTTATGAGCTCAATTATGATCCTCTCCATAAATTTGCAGACTACACTTGTTAAGCTTATGGGGCAGTAATTACCAGGGTCTGTAGAGGCACCGCCTTTGTGCAGATGTGCACAACTGGACCCTAACCAGGCTGTTGTGCACACTATGGAAATGTAAAGCTGTGATAGGACTAAAGCCCAGGATACTGACCACCACAGTGAAAGTACTGAAACACTACACTATACAGTGCTATAGTGTTAGGTCAGTATGAACGGATGTTGACAATTGTGTGCAAAGTATCCCATGCAAAACCTGCAGGCACAGTATACTCCCTGTTTTGTTCACACAAAAAGCATTTGGACAGTAACTACACAACATGGCACAGAACACACAACCATAAACTGGAGGTATTTGTTGAAGGTCACACTCATCCACAAATGTGATGGGCTGCAGAGTTCAACATATGTAAAGCCCACACTGGGCATGCTCACACACTTAGATAAATGAGACATCTTTCACACAACATGCCATGGGAAGGCTGAACTGGGCATGCTCACACACTTGGTCCAAATGTTACTCTTAGCAACTGTGAAAACACACCAGAGGATGCTCATTCCCCTTTCTAGACACTGATCATGTAAGCACCCTATAAGTATATCGGAGAAAAGGAATCTCTCAGTAATCCGAATAGCGCGCTCTGCTAATGCATCCGTCTCTAGTGTCATAACATAGTTAGGTAGGGGTTTGAATCCAGCAGGTGGCAAGTGTGTGTGAAGGGGGGTAAGTGTGTGTGTAAGTTGTATGAAAGAAACATCCCTTTTGGCAACTGGGAAAACACACCACAGGATGATCATTCCACTTTCTAAACTCTGATGATGTCAGCACCCTATAAGTATATCAGGGGAAAGAAAATCTCCCCGTAATGCGAATAGTGCGCTGTGCTAATGCATCCGTTTCTAGTGTCATAACATAGTTAGGTAGGGGTTTGAATCCAGCAGGTGGCAAGTGTGTGCAAAGGGAGGAGGGGGGGTAAGTGTGTATGATTGATATATCCCTTTTGGCAACTGGGAAAACACACTACAGGATGCACATACCCCTTTCTAAACGATATCACAATTATGTATGGCTTTTGATTACAGACATGCCACGTGTGTTTTGCACACACAGAATGCCCATGTGTGTGGGTTGTCACTCACAATAATGCATGACATTGATTAAACCAGTTATGGCAATGCACACATGATGTATGTGTGTACCAAATACACATATGTACCTGTGACCTTCAATAGTTACCATGTGTGATGCCTGCCACATGTGAATACATGGTATTTGCACAGGGTAACATTATGACCGTGGTGTTCTGTGCAGGGGGGGTAAGTGTGTATGATTGATATATCCCTTTTGGCAACTGGGAAAACACACTACAGGATGCACATACCCCTTTCTAAACGATATCACAATTATGTATGGCTTTTGATTACAGACATGCCACGTGTGTTTTGCACACACAGAATGCCCATGTGTGTGGGTTGTCACTCACAATAATGCATGACATTGATTAAACCAGTTATGGCAATGCACACATGATGTATGTGTGCCAAATACACATATGTACCTGTGACCTTCAATAGTTACCATGTGTGATGCCTGCCACATGTGAATACATGGTATTTGCACAGGGTAACATTATGACCGTGGTGTTCTGTGCAGGGGGGGTAAGTGTGTATGATTGATATATCCCTTTTGGCAACTGGGAAAACACACTACAGGATGCACATACCCCTTTCTAAACGATATCACAATTATGTATGGCTTTTGATTACAGACATGCCACGTGTGTTTTGCACACACAGAATGCCCATGTGTGTGGGTTGTCACTCACAATAATGCATGACATTGATTAAACCAGTTATGGCAATGCACACATGATGTATGTGTGTACCAAATACACATATGTACCTGTGACCTTCAATAGTTACCATGTGTGATGCCTGCCACATGTGAATACATGGTATTTGCACAGGGTAACATTATGACCGTGGTGTTCTGTGCAGGGGGGGTAAGTGTGTATGATTGATATATCCCTTTTGGCAACTGGGAAAACACACTACAGGATGCACATACCCCTTTCTAAATGATATCACAATTATGTATGGCTTTTGATTACAGACATGCCACGTGTGTTTTGCACACACAGAATGCCCATGTGTGTGGGTTGTCACTCACAATAATGCATGACATTGATTAAACCAGTTATGGCAATGCACACATGATGTATGTGTGTACCAAATACACATATGTACCTGTGACCTTCAATAGTTACCATGTGTGATGCCTGCCACATGTGAATACATGGTATTTGCACAGGGTAACATTATGACCATGGTGTTCTGTGCAGGGGGGGTAAGTGTGTATGATTGATATATCCCTTTTGGCAACTGGGAAAACACACTACAGGATGCACATACCCCTTTCTAAACGATATCACAATTATGTATGGCTTTTGATTACAGACATGCCACGTGTGTTTTGCACACACAGAATGCCCATGTGTGTGGGTTGTCACTCACAATAATGCATGACATTGATTAAACCAGTTATGGCAATGCACACATGATGTATGTGTGTACCAAATACACATATGTACCTGTGACCTTCAATAGTTACCATGTGTGATGCCTGCCACATGTGAATACATGGTATTTGCACAGGGTAACATTATGACCGTGGTGTTCTGGGGTAAGTGTGTATGATTGATATATCCGTTTTGGCAACTGGGAAAACACACTACAGGATGCACATACCCCTTTCTAAACGATATCACAATTATGTATGGCTTTTGATTACAGACATGCCACGTGTGTTTTGCACACACAGAATGCCCATGTGTGTGGGTTGTCACTCACAATAATGCATGACATTGATTAAACCAGTTATGGCAATGCACACATGATGTATGTGTGTACCAAATACACATATGTACCTGTGACCTTCAATAGTTACCATGTGTGATGCCTGCCACATGTGAATACATGGTATTTGCACAGGGTAACATTATGACCGTGGTCTTCTGTGCAGGTGCAGCATGTGGGATGTGTATATACAGTGTGAGATGTAGATGCTATCAGCCTAGTAGTGAGGGATGCACACCTGGTCTGGGGCATATAGTCTACATGTTGTTGATGTACAGGAGCTGCATGTTTTCACCTGTTGTGGGAGTGGTAAGACAGTATTCCATAGCAATGCAGTGACTGCATGCTAAGAACCATTCAGCTAGGGTGTTGTAGCTACACTAATTCATTAGCATTCAGTAATTTGTCAGAATCCCTGGTGAGGGTCTGATGCCAACCAAGGTCAGGGGTCTACCAGCCTGTGTCACTTGCTCAGTGATCCCTTCCATGTTCCCTATCATGTATCCCAGTGAGGGACATCCCACATCAGCTGTGGTGGCATGGACAATGACTGAGTCATATGTGTCCATGCATCTGACTGACTTGTATGTTTGTGTTATGTGGTGAACCATAGTGCCCCATGAGCATATCACTGTGACCTACACCTTTTCCAGCCTGGTGAGCATTGTCTCACTGTACTGGACAATAAAAGTACCTAACACAACTGCGGCAGTAGTGTTGTATAGCTGTACAGACTGTGCTTGTTTGACACACAGGATTTGTGTGCTATGTGTTATGCGTGCTGTGTGCAGGCCTAATGTATGCCTGTGTGCCAGCTGCAGAGATGTCTGCCAGTCATGCAGGATGCTATCCTTAGGCTTCACAACTGACCTGTTGTGTTTCCATGCTTGTATTGCTGTCCATGTAGGTCCACATCAGATTGGTATTGCTGTCACTGTAGTATTTCATGCCACCAGACAGGTTATGCCAGTACTGGGTTCAGAGTGCTTAGTCCACAGTTTGGCCATGTGTTTCCATCTCATACATGTGATGTACATCCATGGGTAGGGGATAGGGTTGACTGTGTACATGTGGCAGCTGTGACATTACTACATGACACACATATTCCACAACTGTACCATAGAGGTGACTGACAACTGACCTTTGCACATGCTACCATAGTATTGAGATTACATTGGTGATTAACAGCACATAGGGCCAATGGTGAAAAAGATACATAGGTCCATAGGTTCGTACAGGGATGTCTGCCCAGGGCATGTATCCACCTAGCCAGAATGTGTGTGCCTTTCAACATGCATTGTGAATCTGTCTTGCTATGCCCTTTTCCAAGGTTAGTATACTGTGCCTCTGTCTCACAGTGACACATAAGTGATACCCAGGGTAACCCTACAATGTCACATCCAGTCATTAATATCACTCTTGAAGATAGTCACTGAGTCAGTCTGCCTAACCTCTATTGGGATAATATTCAGGAATGAAGGGAGCCTCTGAGTTGTGAATGTGCCCTCCAGCATGTCCTATGTATATCACTCCTGAGGTTCAAGTATTTCCAGCGTGTATCCTGGTGGGATCTGGATATTCTGAGATGCAGCATGGCCATTAAGTGAGGGTATGACCTGGCCTTCTATGTCAGGCACAGATTGCCTATGAAGAGGCAGTATGTCACTGAGTAGAGCTGCTGTTACTTTAACCAGTCAGTATGTGGCATCTGTTTGAGCCCTTTGATCCCCTTGTCGAGGTACATATGTGGTATCTCCAGTTGCTGCAGGTGTCTGGTAAGGTGCATGCCGACAGGTTCATCATAGTCAATTATGGGCATGATGAGGGATGAGTAAAGGGCACAATGTCCTCCCCTGATCTACATGTGGATCCCATGATGATGTGGCCCATATAACATGCTTACCTAACCACTTTGTCCATGTTGTTGTCAAATGGTAGAATGCTATCAACCTGTGTACCCCAAGGTCCATAATTCCTTCATCTGCACTTAATGGATTAACACATATGTGGTACGTTGTGGTCACTTTGTGTTTGACAAAGGGGATGACTATACGCTTTCTGTCATTCACGTTGAGGCCATGTCTGTGGCACAAGTCGTGTGTTTGCAAGAGTCCCTTTTGGAGGATGCATGTGTTAGCTGGTGAGTTGATTATGGTGTCCGGTTTGCAGTCACCTGTGACTTGCTGAGCCACAGTACTTCCATGTTGGCCTGTACCTATGATAAATATATAATGAACATGACAGCTCCCAGGGCTGTGCCTTGTGGGACACCACTTGTACCAGGTTGGAGGCTGACATGGCTCCAGCAATTCTACCATGTGTGTTCTGCCCTTGAGCCACTGTGCAATACCCATAGTGACATAGGGGTTAATATGTACACTGGTGAGCTTCCCTAGAATGCACAACTGGGGTATTGTATCCAAGGCTTATGCAAGGTCCAGGTAGGCTGTGTAGACCTCCTTCCCCTTGACAGTGGCCTTGGTGACTGTTTCAAAGAAATCAAACAGGTTTGAGAGGCAGGATTTGCCATTGACAAAGCCAAACTGTGTATGGTGACATGTCTGTAGGTCCACAATATCTAGATATGTGAGGTTCATGATGATCCTTGCCATAGCTTTGCAGACAAAGCTAGTCAGACATATGGGTAGTAGTGTCCAGGATCCGTGAAGGCACCACCTGAATGTTGAGGGACCACTGTTGCTGTATGCCACTCTCTGGCCACATATCGTGTATTAAGGCTGGGATTGAACAGTGGTGTTATGTCTGGGTGTAGCTCTTCTTGTGGTTCATGTAGGACACAGCCTGGGACACTGTCTGGTCCCATTGATGCAGTGTTTATTGCTTTGGGAAGGGCATCTCTTACCTGAGCATCTGTGATGTCAGGGGGGGCAGCACTGTGCCGCGAGACATATTTGCCCTTTTGGTGTGGTGGGGGAGAAGGCAGCATTGAACCTGTCCACTAGGATGATGGCAATGTCTGTGTGTTTTGTATTTTGTGTGACATCTTGGATTACCTCTGAGCATATCTGGGTAGTACCACCCAGGTTACTAACATAACTACAGGCAGCCTTGTGATTATCCTCAGTGGCTTGTGGAATCCTCTCTCAAAGATGGCCTTAGACAATCATATGGGTGCCTGTAGTTGTCTTCCAATACTCATCAGTGGTGCCTTCACATTTTGGGAGATTGTTGTATCATGTAGTGGCGTCATCCTTCTATTGTATAGTGTGTTTATGGCTGGTGTCCGCACCCAGGACATCTGCCTTTGGAGAATTGGGTCATGCTTTCATATGTGGCTTCATGATCCATGCATTCCTGAATGTGTCCATAGAATGCCTTTATACAGGTATCTGCAGTCTGGTCCATATTTTCAACAGGCCTTGGGCCTTTGAAGGTTTCCACATCATTTATGAGGGGTGTGAACTTGCTTGACATGAGCTGTTGACAGACGTGCCCTCCAGACAGAGCAAGGTGAGGGTCACAGTTAGCTACTTGTCGGGTGATAGCATGTGCCACATAACACAGGCACACAGGTCACTCCACAGCAAGTACAGCTATGAGGCAGACATTGTCCATGCTGGTGCAAACAACCTGAGACGTACCTCCCTGGACCACATGGAAAGAGACACAGAGGAGCTCTTACAGCACCCTCTCAAACTCAGGACTCCCACACAGCCTTCATGCTGACACAGGAGAGTTTAGATTACTCTGCAAACACCATCATACTGGGTGACGTCAGCTACCCAAACATAGACTGTGAACATTACACAAGCCACAATACCCAAGCTCTAGGGTTCCCATAGATCAGACATTCTTTGGCTATGGAACAGGTAACCAACCTTCCCACAAGAGGGGCAGATATACTAGACCTGATCATCACAAACATGAGTACAAACTGCTCACCACTGGGAGTATATCCCTCATTGTTGCAATCAAACCATATACTAATCACACTGGAGTACTGGATCCCCCACATATGCAAACCTCAAACACATCGATGTGTGTGTTGGAAATGTCCCTATTAGCAACTGTGACAGTACAGTACAGGATGCAGATCCCCCTTTTGAAACACTGATGATGTCAGGACTGTATAACTATATTACCTGTAGTAAAGTCCTCCAGTAATTCGCATAGCGCGCTCTGCTAATGCATCTTTCTCCAGTGTCATAACGTAGTTAGGTAGGGGTTTGAATCCTGCAAAGGGAATGTATGTGTGTTAGTATGAGTGGGGTTTATGTGTGTGCACTATGCTGGGAGGGTTAACTGCCTTTTGCCAACTGGGAGAACACACTACAGGGTGCACATCCCTCCTCCTACACACAGATGATGTCAGCACCCTCTAAGTACAGCATTAGTAAGGATTTCTCCAACTACTGCAAATAGCACACTCTGCTAATGTGTCTGTTTCTACTGTCATAACACAGTTAGGTATGGGTTTGAATCTTGCAAATGGAAAGTATGTGTTTTACTGTTGGTGGGGTTAGTGTGTGTGCACAATGATGGGGTGGGATGTGGCTTTTGCCACATGGGGCTATGCACTGCAGGGTGGTCATTACCCTTAACAAGCAGTGATGTTGATAGCACCCTATACAAACAAAACTACAAAAGAGAAGGTGGTGGTACCAATAACACATGTAAGGTAACACTTCTTCAAGTAATGTCCACAAAACGGAGTAGGATAATCAAACAATTCTTTTATTCTATACAGACAACATGACAACAGACAACTGCCAGTACTCAGTATAGTGTTACATGCTACTGTAACACGCACATGTACCAATATACCTAGATAGTGCTCTGAAGCCTGAATGTGGCAAGTGTGTGGATGTGGGATGTGTCTGTGTGTGCATTTCCATATGGGAAACATGTTTGATGTGGCAATCAGGGTACTACAGTACCTGATGCACATTACATCTTTCAACTGATGAGGTTGCCTGCACCCTGTGAGTACAGGTAGAGAAGGGGACGCCAGTAGTAAACAACATAGTGCACTTCTCAAATGTGTACCTGTCATGTATCAACAGCTACTCATGTAGGGTGATAAATAATGGGAATGGCAGGTGAGCGTGCATGTGTGTGGGTAGCAGGGTGTGTATAAATGCATGTGTGACAGAACAGATACATATAGCTGAATCTACATAACAGCACAAGATGCGCATTGCCATAGTCAATGTTAGCATGTGATGGTGTGCAGCTGGTACACTTTGGTAAGTAGTATGGGTGCAGATAACAATTGAGGACATTCATACAGTTACTGCAGCAGGACTGCTGGGATATACACACAATTATACTGGAACAGTGAACAGTTACCAACATGTTACTACTTATACACATCTATGTAGTCACCCTGTGCATCAGCAACGTGTTTACCTTTACCTGCACCGATGTTGTAGTATGCAGGAGGTGGCACAGTGTCATCATATGCACAGGGTGTGGGTTAGGTATGCCCAAGCCAGCCACTGGTAACACCAATTGACATGTGTGTGTATGTGTGTTTGTGAGGGGCAGCAGTACAGGGTGGACCGGTGTTGGTGCAGTGTGTGTGTGTATGTGTTTGCCCTAGGTGTTAGGTTTCTGCATGTGTGTAAGCACGCACACAGTCCCACATAATGGCTGCCATGTACAGGGTTTTGTGGACAGCCACAGACTGCACCTGTCAGGTCATCCAGATCAGTGTCTGTGGGCACGGACACGGTACCTGTGCCTGGCAGGGTGCTACGGGCGTATCCGTACTAACCCAGACTGGGTACTGTCATCGGAAGCAGGGGTGTGTTGACTGGACACAGTTCCCTGTTGGGACTGTCCAGAGCCACGTGCACGTGGTCTCCTGGGGCGTCTTGATGACAGCACAGACCCAGCATTGCTGGGGCTGGTGCTGGCACTTGAGGTGCGCGAGTGGGCCTGTTGTCATCCGCGGCCACTGCCAGCTGGTGCTGTTGCTGGCATACAGCCACGTCGACGTCGCAAACTCACACCATCGCCCTGGCCCATGGACATCTGGTTGTGGAGCAGCTGTTCTATGCCCCCACAACGTCTGTCAACGACATCTGTGAAGTTACGGATAGCATTCGCAACGTCACGCATGCCGTCTGTCATGGCTGTGCGACATGCTCTCAGCTCCCTCAGACCCTGTCTGGTGTACCTTTCCATACGTGCCTGTGCCTGCATGACAGTTCGAAACATAGTGGAGGTTGACATACCTCCTTGGGCATGTCGGCCAGAGGCAGTACGGCCACGGATGCCCCCACAAGAACCCATGGGCGACTGTCTGCGTGGTACCATTGGAGGCCCCTGCTCATGGCTGCCTTGTGGGGATGCATGTACCACAGGTACCACATTACCCTGATCTATGCCCACTGCAGACTGTCCATCACCTAGGGACAATGGTGACAAAGGATGTAACGGCAGGATGACTGTGCGCATTGACGGGGTTGAAAGCTGTGTACTGTCAATTGGCTGACCAATGGTGGACCCAGACACACCTTCCTGCACCATTACAGACATTTCATCATCATCAGTACCTGGGGCACAAGATTCAGGTTCCCTGCTGCAGGTCACCAGAGCAGCACCAGAACCTACGGGAGGAAAACATGGAACACAGATTACAGTCTCAATACATATTTGACAGAGATGCACTTCAATACTAATGCACACATTCAGAAATGGACACATGCACTCATGGACACTAACACACATGCACACTTGGGCACAGGCACACTTGCACACATGCACACCCCACAGTAAACACACACATCAGTACCGTGTTACACTACTCAATTTACTACAACTGTGTATTACAGGTATTGTGAACACAGTCACCAGCATGTCTACTACAGAGTTACACTACTCTTCCTAGTTTTATAAATTGTTTTACAGATAATGTTAAAAGACTCACCAGCATGTATGGCCTGCCTCGTTGCTAGATGGGAGGGACCTGGAAGTGTGAAGAGAGTAATGTCAGTGGGCACATGTGTGCCATTTGTTTTGCACATGATACAGTACAGTAGTACACTAGTTCCCTTATACACATCAGCTGCACATAATGTCTGTATATATATCATGATGACAGATACATACCACATGCACACCTTATGCATGCATGAAGTAACAGTGTACAGAACAGTCATATGTACATACCAGGAGTTAACTCTAATCTCACCCTTACCTCTCTTCAAATGACAACTCAAACTGTACTTCCAAAACCACTGGCTTTGTTCTTCTTGGAGTCCAGGCTAACGTCCCTCTCCCTACCCTCTCTTTACCTTTAACCCCTCATTGTGCATAGAAACTAGCTTCTACCCTGTTTCTTTCACCTTGATGTCCTTCTATGCTCTGACCTACTTCTCCCATCCCTCCCACCTCCTCTTGACTGTCTTCCTTCTTTTCCTCACTTCCCTTCTTGACTCCTGCCTCTTCCATATCATTGTATCTTTCATACTCCTTCTACTTCTCTACCCTTCTGAGCCCTAACTATTATGTATATGGCTTTTGCCTTATTGCATAACCGTTATGCTTTAGGTAGGATTGCTTTGAAACCAATGGTACATTGTGTATGACTCTAAACTGTTTGAGTTCCTTACATGTATGTTGATTTAATTAACAGGCTGGTGTACAATTCTATCATGTTGGCTGTCTGTATTAACAACTTGTCTGTCTGCCTTTATTACGTTATGTGTGGAGCTTTTCTCCACAGGCCTCTACTGAAAATGGACATATATCCAGCTAGACTATCTGGGTCAACAAATGTAAAAGTAATAACAATAAATGAATATGGCATCTTACCTGCACGCTCGGTGTCTTGCTGCTGTGTGGATCCAACCTCCATCATGATGCATGAGTGTTGCTGTTGTTGTTCTGGGGCTGGATCCACAACACTTAGCAGTAGCCCCTCCTGTCTGGTGAGGGGGGGGATGTGTGGCCACCCCCCCCCACCTGTGGCAACCTGTTGCCTGTGGATATCTGCAGCACGCTGGCGGACATTTCTAATCAAATCACTGCAGTGATGTCTCACCTGCTCATATGTCCTATCATGCATGCCAACATCATTTATCCTGCTAACGAGGTTTTGCCACAGTGCAGACCTCTCCTGCTGATTCTGGGTGGTGCGTGAGAACAGGATGGCATAGTCACGCACCAGGCTCTGGTGAATCACGTCATCCTCTGCAGCAGAATATGATGGGTTCCTTTTGGAGCCATGTCAAGCTGGAAAGGTACACAAACAGGTTATCAGCATAGTATCTCAACAATACATGGTACACATTCTATACAGGGAGTATTAACTTCTACTTATTACTGCTTGGTTAAAACTTGATTACAGTGTAGCTATCATTCTATGTCATTTGTACTAAGCACTTGGCCTTCAGACCAGTTGTTTTACATTAGGGAGGTTGGTGGCAAGCACTGTGGTGGCAGGACACATATCTTTCATCCATTGAAGTTGGGAACTGCTGATTGAGGGCCCAGTGTACAAGTGTATTAGTTCTGGTATGGGCAGTTGGCCTTCAGGCCAGTTATTTAACATTAACAAGGTTTGTGGTCTGCACTCGTGTGTGACAATAGGCTGTACTCTGCCATTCATAGCTGGGGACATCTGGTTTCAGGTTTATAGTGCCTGCATATCTGAGCTGTATCTTACTGACATTGCTACACCTTGTTTGCTGTAGCAACCACTACATCCAGGCCTCCTGGATCTACCTTTGTTTATATGCTTGTTATTTGTTAGCTTGTTATTTCACTGGTATGCTACTTCCACATAGTACACAGCTTCTCAACACGTCTGTGACTCACTACTGATATCTGCATTGCTTACTGTATATATTTCCATGTTACACATGACAGCAAGTGACTGCTTCTCATTGTTGCATTTACTTAATTGTGACACATTGCACTTAGGTTACCTGGCACTTGCTCACTGACACTTTTATATCAGTCAGCAGTTGTAGGTAATGTCAGTACACCCTCACTCCCCACTGGACCTTGTTTTCAATCATTAATTATTACAGAATTCACAATAGTATTCTAGCATGTCCAGAGGTCAGTTGTCAGTTCCCTCCCAGTCCAGCTGGTGAGTGTGGTACTCCAGAGACAATGTTAGAACAGATGCATGTACACAGACAACCCTCTCCTCCTAACAACAAATTCAAACTCATGTGAGTGATGCAACCATATACCAAACTGGAGGCTAGGCTCTGTCTACTCAATACCGCCATAACCAGTCAGGTGGCGAAGGAGACCACTCACTACACTTCCAGTCTCAGATAGACCTACCACAACAGCGGACCTAACACATGATCACACATGAACATACTTGTAGGCTCGGACCACAGCTCTGCCTATGCAGCAGAGACCTCCTAAGCAGACATCCAGGCAACCACTATCACGGAAACGAACATGTGCAACACATATCACACAAAGCCAATGTGCTGAACACTCACAGCCATTAACAGTAAACAACACACCTCATACACCTGTACTAGGTGCCTCTATCATCAGGCACACTAACATCATGTTCACCAGGCTTAACGAGGTGAGGGTCATGGTGTGCAGCCTGTCGGGCACTATGACCTGCCACATAACACAAACACTCAGGTAACCCCAAGGCAAGTACAGGTATGACTCAGTCAATGTCCATGCTGGTGTGAATGGCCTGACACATTCCTCCCTGGACTACATGACATGAGACAGTACAGAGCTCTCTGAGCACGTAGCCCAAGACAGTTTGACCCTGACCTTGAGTAGCATCCTACCCTCACCTAGAACGATGCCACAATATCAAGGCACGATGATCCCTTCCAACAATTGACTGACATACTGGTGTCATTCACAGGTGTGCCAATGCCTGCCATCTTGGGGTGGTATGCTTTGCTAGGGACAGCTTGCACCTGTCACCCCTGTCCTATTGGAATTTGGCGGAGCCTCTTGCTACACCCATAGTGCCTGTATTAGGCAAGGCTCATAAGGCAAACCCACATCCATTTGTATCACAAAGGATGAGGAAGTAAGAGTGATGCTACTCAACACCGAAGTCTAGACCTAAGGATGCACGACTCAAAACCCTACTTAACATTCTGGACATCGATATCTGTGCAGTAACATGAACCTGTTTCAGGTTTCACAGGAGCACACCAGTACTACCAAGTTATAGCTGTTACCATTCTTGTCGGCCCCAACACTTGAACAAGGGAGGGGGAGTATCAGTATTCAATGCAGATTCCCACACCTCCACATTGGTGGCACAGTACAACATAGGTGTTAGGCCATTGAGTACAGAAGACGTAGTTGGGGACCTGGGGAAGAAACATGGTAGCAGTCTGTCATTTGTCAACCACATGGCCAACGTGGATTGAAAGACATGTTATATAGCCCAGCTAATCATGAGGGATTCACATGTATGGCAGGGGAGGTCATTGTGCCTCTTTACTCATCCATCATCAGGCCTATAATTGCGCACAATGCACCTTTTGGGATGTACCTAACCAGACACCTACAGCAACTGGTACAGGACAACAGTACCTCATCAAGGGGATGCAATGGCTCACACAGATGTCATATGCTGCCCAGGTAAAGTAAATCCAGCTGGACTCAGTGGCATACTGCCTGTTCAGAGGCAATCTGTGTGTGCCATATACAGCCATGTCCTACCCAGCAGTAATGAACATGCTGCACCTCAGGCAATCAGAGTCCCATACAGCCACATGCTCAGGAGAGCTGGACCTCAGCACTGACATACATGGACATGCTGGAGGGGCATATTCCTAACCGAGAGGCTCCCTTCACTCTGTAATGAGCTCACACTACTGGTTAGGCAGAGTCCCTCATTGACTCTCTTCCATAGGAATCTGGATGAGTGGATGGAGATCATAGTTGTACCCCAGGTATCACTTCTATGTCACTGTTAGACAGAGGCACAGTGTACTAACGTCGGATAAGGGCATAGCAGCATAACTTGTAATTGGGTGGCGAAAGACAAACTCATTCTTCTAGGCTTACCAATGCCCTAGGGCAAATAGCCTAGTATGAACCTATGAACATGTGTGTACTGCTATAGTACTTCTGCCATATGTTGCATGTGTGTGTGTTGTGGGGGATGCACAGGTAATGGCTGGATACTTCTGCACAGGCAACACGTCTGACACATTCTGGGTGTTCATCCCTACATACTGGATGTGTGTTGCCATCCAACCCTGTGATGTGGACACACATTACTCAGCCTGGATATACATATCCGAACAACACCACAAGCACAGTACACTACCTTGCTATGTATGCATGTAATTACACAGTTATTCACTAGTTATGACAGTGATGCTATCCATGCAGCCCATTGGGCCAGTGGAAGCCACAACACACACCGCCAGCACCTTTGCATATGCTTACCACAGACATCCCACATACTGCATGTACTGTGCACACACATATCTAACCCAGAACAACTGCACACCACTTATTAATCCTGTCCAGTGGACTACAGATACAGGCATATTGTATAACAATAGTAGGAGGCTACTGCAGCAGAGGGCAGATTCACATGACGGCAAGGCATCTGTGGTCAGCAGTGTTAAGATGCTTCACATTCACCAAATGCACAGATATTGGCAACATTGTTGCAGACAGTTTAGGTGCAGGTACCCCCCCATTCTCCTACACGTGGTATTAGTTATCCCAGATGACTGTCACCTCCCTATCCTCTCACATGTCCAGGTGAGAGCCACCCCCATCATTGCAGAACACATAGCATCACTGTTACGAAATGGTATCCCTGGATGTGTGCTACATTCACCCCTGGAGGACATAGCACCACATGACAGACTGATATTAATCCCTGGCCATACTACAGGATATGTACCTGAACAGTGCCATACATACACAGTGGTCCCACACCAATGAGGAGGAACCTCTACTGACCCTGGGAACTACTGCATCATATGCACAACTGGCCTTGTGTTCTAAGCTATGGAAGTGTTAAGTATGGGCAACATGTACAGCAATATTACATATGTTTATATTTCAGGACTATGTACACACAACCTATCTCATGGACATACCTATAGATAGTGAACTATGATACATTTGGAGGTGTCACAGTATACACAGGATTAACCTGCTACTTTGCATTACCTGTGTTTGTGGCAGCTGTTGCTGTGCCAGTGGTGCTTGTTGCTGCTTGCTCCTTGCTGCTTGCTGCTTGCTGCTTGCTGTTTGCTGCTTGCTGCTGCTTTTGCTGCTGGCTGTCCTTATATTTGTTTGATTTCTCTCTGTCTCTCTCTCTCTTTCTCTGTAGGTTTTGTGCAATGAATGTATTGCATGAGTATAGTGTGGGTACTCAATGCTTTTGTAGGTATCTGCATAGGTCCATGTGATGGCCTCTGCACCAATTATAAGGCAGCATTTGCTAATTGCATGCAGCCAGGTGTGTACTGATTGCATGTCTCACTGTGATTTCAGGACACTGCTATAAAAGGGTATGTGAGATAGGCGTTGCCCTTTCAGATTGTAGGGCGTGGACCATGCTGGTATGCTGTTGACAGTGTTCTGTGAGTGTGAAGGTTAGTACATCTCCCATGCTTCATGCTGTGTTGTAGATTCAGGTTGATGCATTTCTCTTGCCTGTTCCCTGTAGTGAGTGTGTATGCATACTGACACCTACAACTATATGTCATATGTATTGCTATATAAATATATATATATATCTGTGTACATATACATACTTTCATATATGTATATTAGCTGACATTATTGGGTACAAGCTAACAATTAGCAGGGCTGTTTCTGTTAACACTACACTAGTATGGGAATCCAGTAATTGGGACTATAAAAGTCTGCCTGACATGCTTTGGGTAGTAGACATACTATATTGCCTTTATCTTCATTCCTACTATTACATGTTCCACTTATTTAGCACTATATTCCTGTATGAGAGTCATGGCTTAGTGGTAGGTCATACAGACTAGTGTTACAATGGTCTTGTGGTAGGGCCTATTGTATGCTTATATTCTGCTTTTGACTTGAGTATAGGGCCTATCAATCAAAGTGCTGGAGGCACCTTTAATCAGTTAAAGGGGTTAGTAGGTCTCACAGGAGCCAGGCTGTGTTGCAGATTCTGGTTGCTGCATTTATCTTCACTGTTTCCTGTAGTGAGTGTGTATGGATACTGACACCTACAACTATATTTCATATGTATTAATATATATTTATATATATGTATGTGTAGATATACATACCTTCATATATGTACATTACCTTACTTTATTATGTACAAGCTAACAAGTAGCAGGGCTGTTTCTGTTAACACTGAACTAGTATGGGAATCCAGTAATTTGGCCATTGAAACTCTACCTGACATGCTTTGGATAGTACACCTCCTATATTGCCTTTATATTGATTCCTACTATTACATGTTATATTTATTCTAGCAGTGTGTTCTTGTAAGGTAGTCATGGCTTAGTGGTAGGTCATACAGACTAATGTTATGAAGAGACTGGCAGTGGGAATTTATTTTTCTTTGCAAACTTTCAAACTGAGTACAGGACCTGTCAATCAAAGTGCTGAGGCCACCTTTAAGCAGTTAGAAGGGTAAGTAGGTCACACGGGTCAGGCTGTGTTGCAGATTCAGGTTGCTGCATTTATGTTCACTGTTTCCTGTAGTGAGTGTGTATGGATACTGACACCTACAACTATATTTCATATGTATTTATATATATTTATATATATGTATGTGTAGATATACGTACCTTCATATATGTACATTACCTTACAGTATTATGTACAAGCTAACAAGTAGCAGGGCTGTATCTGTTAACACTGAACTAGTATGGCAATCCAGTAATTTGGCCATTAAAACTCTGCCTGACATGCTTCGGATAGTACATCTCCTATATTGCCTTTATACTGATTCCTACTATTACATGTTATATTTATTTTAGCACTGCATTCTTGTAAGGCAGGCATGGCTTAGTGGTAGGTCATACAGACTAATGTTACCAAGGTCCTGGGTTTGAGACTGACAGTGGGAATTTATTTTTCTTTGCAAACTTTCAAACTGAGTACAGGACCTGTCAATCAAAGTGCCATAAAGGCACTTTTAAGCACTTAAAACCAGGTCTGCGCTCGTTTGCGCGGAGCTCACACATGTGCACTGATGGTGAGCTCCGCTAACAAAAGCGCACACCCGCGCTAATTTGTTTGAAAGAAAAGAAAAAGGGGTGACAGGAAAGTGGTGAAAAAGGGGTCACAAAGAGGGTAAGACAGTAGGGAAACAACCGTGGGATTTGCAGGAGGGATGTAGTTAAGGCCCATAGATGCCCATGTCTTTGGCAGCAACAGCTGTGCATTTCCATGTATTTTGGTGAGACATTGGAAACCTTTCACCCCTGAGAGAGGTGTCAGGACAACATTAATATTTGTTGTAGAGCCAATTGTAATTAACTGTTTCAATGTCAAGCAGACATGTGTGCAACATGGACAGCTATGTATGGGGCGTAATTTTTTTGTGGGTACAGAGTGCCCCTTTTTTTTTTCAGGTGAGAGTGGTATGTCAGGTGAAGGAAGTCAGTATAGCTGGGGAGGTAGGTTGGGTAGGTTAACAGACAAGACAGACAAGACGCATACAGGGGCGGTGTATGACACACGTGGGGGGGTTACACAATTGACGGGGATGGAGGTTGGGATATCCAAGATGCATGAGCCCACAGATGGCAACAGTGGAACTGATATCCCCACCCATAGGCAGTTGCCACTGTTCCTTCACAGCCCAGGACGGGGCTGTGCTGGGGGCTGTGTAGGCGGGGCAACGGCCGGGGCCATTAGCTGTGCCACACGACCCTCGAGCTGGCGTAGGGGCCCAAGAACAGAGTCTTGGATCTCCCTTCGCACCACAGACCGGACACCTTGGAGGGTGAGTGGACGAACCCCTCCGGCCACACTTGCAGAGGGGGGATGGGCCCCATCCCCTGCAGCGCTTCCACCCGATGGTGGCACAGGGCCACCGGAGGGAAGTTCGGCCTGGGCACTAGTGCCAGGAGCAGTCGCCAGCTGAGGTGGGAAAGGTGGGTCCGCTGGGACCTGCCTTCCCAAGCGTTCTAGGTTTGTGAGTAGTTATGTTAGTTTGGGTTAGTGGCATTTTATTCCATTCAGATTAGTTGTAACAGCATGCATTGGTATTCCCATCAAACAAACACCCAGATATTAACACCATTGAACAAGGGGCATATCAATATCACATGCATTATTTGAACAGAAATACACAGTCAAACAACATGCAGGGTTGATTAATGGCAACAGGCCATCAAATTTGCAGGTATGAATAGGGCACATGCACAAACAGACATGCATATATTTTTGAAACGGACAAATGCCCATGATTAATGAAATGTTCACATACCATTATTTAGTGGGTGTTGTTATATGGAATTATAGGGTTGGGTGGAGATAGAAAGTGATGACACATTCATATGTTACACATTGATTTACATTTGTAATAGGTACACAATTAAGTTGAGGCTGATGTTTCAAAATAATTTTTATTTGACTGTCATGCTACACCTGTTACAAATACATTACTATCCTACTTATTTTGAATCTGATCAGATACATCATCCTGCTACACTTTGATGACAGGACAGGGGACAACTATGGCTGTTTAGTCTGTCAGATAATCATTCATTCTATCTGCAAATTGTTTACTGTGATCACCATATACAGAATTTGGCCTAGACATTCCAGATTCTGACACACTGAAATCAGTTTGGGATATTAAGATGTACTTCCCACATGCATTTAGTTCTGTAGAAACACACTGGGGCTACTATATTCAGGGGTTATTACTACTTTATTTATTCATACATGACCCTTTCTGTCACTCTCACACATCCTGCAACTTCACAGTTCAGGTTGGTTCTTCTAGGCTTTGTTCACATGTTAGACTGGTGGTGATTCAAACACTTTCCAACAGCCTCACTTCTGTCATGATTCAGCATTTCAACAGGGGTTATATCTCACATATGACTACCTCAGATTCTGAAGCTGTACTCTTGAGACTACTGCAGGTTACACTATATTTAATTAATGGTGGGACATCTGTATTACAGCACTGTTTAATTCTATCAATTATATTTCCAGTTACACTTGCATACTGATGAACTTGTTGCAGCCATACCTGCAGACTTTCAATTCTTGCTTGCACATTATATTACTTTTAATCAATACACTGCAGTGTTCTGATACATGCTACAGTATAATATTTATTTACAAGTAATAGGTGGGGTTACTAACCTGCATGGTGGCGCAGCCGCACCAGCCTACGGGCATACATCTTGCGGTTTGCAGAGTGGACACCTGCAGCTGTAATACGAAAGAAGTAATATTGGACTACACATCTCCATGGTATCAGCCAGTTGAAATCCTTACATACATAAGCAAAATGTAACTTACTCAGTAGTGGGGCGTTGGGCATATCCCGGGCCTCCTGGATCCATTCGGTCAACTGGTCTTGCTTGCGTCGCTTCAGGTCCGTATGGTGGTGACGGACCTGCTCACCAGTGCGTGGAATGCCAGTAGCACTGGTCAGACCACGAGCCAACTGGTCCCATGCCTCTGCCCTATACGCTCCCCATGAGACTTGGCCCTGCATGAGTTGGGCCTCGTGATGATGGACAAGGAGCCAGACCATGTATCTGGACTCCTCAATGCCCCAACGCTGTGCTCGAAAGCAACGTCCCTCACCTACTCCACTCATTCTGACTGCAGGTCTGTTCTACAATCGTTTCTGCTGTGTATTCCCGCCTATGGGGCTTATATATGCCGCTTTTCCCGCACATTTCTCTGATTGGCCGTTTTGGAATTGTATCTACTTCACTGAAAATGCTTTATCATGCTCCATTCTGGATTTTATCCCATATATATGCTATTTCTGCATTTCTAGGTATTGCTGTCATGGCTTAGTGGTTTAGTACCTTGACTCTAGTGCATGGTATCCTGGGTTCGAATCTGGCAACTGATTTTTGATTTTCCTGCAGAAATGAGTTGAGAGCTGTCAATCAAACATGCCAAAAGCACTTTTAAGCACTTAAAAGCAGGTCTGCGCTCGTTTGCACGGAGCTAACGCATGCGCACTGACAGCTTGTGGGAGCGGCGCGCAAACGGTGTGCGCTGGGATAAACCTTAATTGGCTAGTGACACACATGTTCAGCTCAGCACAGCTAGTTGCAAACAGTTTCAGCCTGTTAAACCGGTGCTTAGCAATGGGCATGCAGTTTGCAGCTTTTTATACACTACTCATCTACGGGCAGTCTGTCTCACAGCAGCTTAGCTATTAGCACATTTCTGACTATTTTTATTATTGTGTTACTTCAAAATATATGCCCCATTTCATTCCATTTTACAAAAGGGAATACTTTTACATTTGTACAATACTGTCAGGGGGCTTTTTAGTGCTTATTTACAAAAAAAAAAAAGGTTGTTGTGGGGGCTCGAACCCTGCCTGCCTACGACTAAGCTATTACTTCTTGGCTTACTTTGCATATTTAGTTTTTATATCCTTTTCCACTGACTGCTAACTGCAATTGCGCTAGTAGCACACCCGCGCACATGAGCGCACACAGTAGCAAACATTTACGGGGTTTAAAAAAAATAAAACAGGTTTTAATTTAATTTTATAACATCTCTTCACTTTATACACTGATGGTCTGTCGGGGCATGTGTTGTGTAGTGTGTTTATTCACATTTCCATGGCCTCTCTCGTGGCTGTTTACTTTCAGCCATTCTAGTCTTCCGGGGGCGTGTCTGCTTGCAGGGCTTAGCCTACAGACACGCCCCCTACTCTCTTACACGGACAGTGTAAGATTTACTAGTGTGATTCAGCATGCCTCATGCACCTCATGCATATGCATGACATGCTGACATCACACCGTTTAACTGCAGCCTCTGTGTAAGAGTTATAACTCTTACACGGAGGCTTCGTGAATCTGGCCCTGTGTGTCTGTATGTTTGAGTGTGGTGTGTCTGGGTGTCTTTGTGTGTCTGTGTATGTTTCTGTGATAATTTGGAAGGGAGTTACTGTTTATAAGGTACAATGGAAGACACTGAAGTTTACAGAAAAAGTAGTGAGAAAGGGGCCTGGTGTGCTAAGACAGAGACTCAACTAGTGTTCAGTGTATAATCTTAGTCAAAATGTGAATGTTGGAAGTACATACTTAGAACAACAGTCTCCCAAGAAAAGAATGTAAGCAGAGTTATTTATGCTCTAGGCCCCAGTCTTTATCTTGTGAATTGGTTATTTAATAAGATTTGTATGTACTTTTCATGTTTTCGTTTAATCTGCTAAGTACCAGGAGTGTGACATGAGAAACAATTCCTATGGTAGCATCAGACCTTTTGAGGCAGCAGAACAGATACAACAGCCATAGCCCCTGTCCCACACATATGCCAGTTGTATACTGGTTGGTAGTGGTGGCTTTAAATCCTATGAGTTCCAGACAGGCCATCATGCTTGGTGAAAAGTGATGCCATCCACAACAGCAGCATAACCATTTGCACGGTGGTCACTCTTTGTGAGACGTTACGTATGACAGTAATTTATTTCCTAACATATATGGCATTTGGTTTATTGATTGTGTTTTTAATGTATGCACACTACTAGATATTTAAAAAAAGATGTGCTCTACTCATTTAAAAAGGTATTGTCTGTGGACATATTAAGATGTACATTTTAACTTGGGTATTCACTTTAACATAAAAGTCTTAAGATGCTGAGATATGATTATGCTAACATAATATGGACCAACATAAATATATATCCAGGTTGGAGGAAAGTAAAATTGATATTTTCTTTTTTTTTTTTTTTGTACTTATTTGTTGAATGGATAAGCCCAGAGTACAAACTGCCTCTTTCAAGGCATGACCTGGGAGCACTCTGGTTAAACAACTTGATCAGTCACATATCAGGCAAATTTAGGTGGAAGGAATCAAACTCTGGCCACAGAAAGAAGCTCATTAACAGCTGTACACTAATTTCCAGTCTACTTAACAAAGCATTATAAAAGATGTTTAGGTCATCTTCTTTGTCAGATAAATAGAACCAAAACCTTCCACTTTCCTCTTTAATATGCTGGCTATTGGATCTAAGAATAGGTTATATCACAAATAACAAAGGATAGCCTTGATTTGTCTTTCTTTATAAACAAAATGTGTTGCAGATTTTATTAGCAATTGTTGCTTTTCTGTCAAAACTATAAATATTGCAAATAGTTCCAGTCAGTGTTTCTGGGAAGTTAATTTTGTGTTTGTTTTCTTAAGAAATGAGCAAATCATTTACTATGTACACTAAGAATTAACAAAGATAATTTGTTTTTAATGTTTTTATAGGTGTGTGTGCGTGTGTGTGTGCGTGTGTGTGTGTGTGTGTGTGTGTGTGTGTGTGTGCGTGCGTGTGTTGGTGTGTGCGTGTGTGTGTGTGTGTGTGTGTGTGTGTGTGTGTGTGTGTGTATGTGTGTGAGTGTGTGTGTATGTGTGGGTGCATTCAGATACACGTGTATGTATAGGTCATAGACAATTGATAATAGGCAGAAGCCCAGAGCACAACATGGCCTTTTAAGAGTAGGTAGCCAACTTGTAAGGAGTTTCAATTTTATATCCCCATAGAAATCATGTCTGTCTCCAGTGATACTTCTGATCTAATATAGAAGATTAACACATACTATAGTTTAGCATTTGTCCACTGTTATGACTTACTGTTTTTGCTGTTTGAAAAATCCACAATAATAGTTAATTATTCCTTGTGTTCAGACTCTAATGGCAAACAAGCAGATTGAAATTAGCACTGGACACTTCACTTGTGGACGCATTAAATAATCTATAGCTGAAAGACAATCAAGTTTATCTTCCTAGATGTGTACAGTCAGGGTGCTAAAGCTCAACAAACAACCAAGTGAATGAATATTGTATTTATTCAGTTTCCTTACATTATTTATAGTATATAAGCAAAAAACAGACACTATATTCTGTGATGGGTCATATCAACTAAAAAAGAAGTGACCAAAACATCTGTTAATTTCAAGCAAATGTTTAATTGTATTAAATACAAGATGTAGTTTACCTTCTTACAAAATCAGAAGAAATAAGCATTTCTATATCCTTATAGTGACCTGTATTCTAGATTAGTTTTGAGTCTAGAACTTGTCAGACTTTTATAAGCACTATCAAATTGCATAACTCCACATATATGAATGTTAATTCCAAACGAGAATTGTAAATTCATGCTACAAGATTATTTAAGTTAGACTGAAGAACTCAATGATCACTTAGTGTAAGAACAGAATCATCCACAAACTTGTGCAGATGGAAGTACAGTTGTCATAATGACATTAAATAAGAGAAGGCCCTGTGTTCAGCCTGGTTGTATATCTAAAGGTACTATATACAAGTCTGAAGATCTGAACTTATTCTCATTTTAAGATACTGCAAGTTAATATCTAAATCAGTATATAATGGATTAATAGCTAAGGATTAAAGCTGAATTGGGATGTCAAATGTACTTTTAACGGTTTAGAAAAATTGCATTGACTAGAAACCCACAGTCTAAAGCATCAAGAATGCTTCCTTAATAGTAGTACAAGCTTAATTTCTTACAAATCTATTCTGATTTAAACTATTTAATAACATATGTGGAAATAATCTGAAATAAAGCCCTCTCCATGACCTTACACATTTAAATAGTAAGACTTATTACATGGTAATTTTAACACTGCCTTTACCTCCATCTTTAAAAACTGGAATCACATTAACAGTTTCCCATTAACTAAGAGTATGACCTTTTCTCGGCAATGGATAAAAAAAATTTTTTTTTCTAGTAATACAGCAGGAATGCCATCAAGCCCCCATAAATTCTCAGTATGGCAACATCCAAAATATGCCTAACCATCTGAGAAGTAGTAATAGTGCAAAGGCCCTCACTGTACTGCAATGTTGTTCTTATTATGGATGTTTATAAAAATACTTTTAAAAATGGTAATAACATTTCTATCATCAACAATATTCTTGTTTATGCATAAATCCTATGATTTATTTATTGATTTTTATGTTATTTAATATTTGTTTACCGGGAAAGTCTGACTTGGAACAAAGCCAATTTTCAGTGG
The DNA here is from genome assembly GCF_019279795.1 of Protopterus annectens. Taxonomy (NCBI): domain Eukaryota; kingdom Metazoa; phylum Chordata; order Ceratodontiformes; family Protopteridae; genus Protopterus; species Protopterus annectens. Next base: position 1,954,763,334 of record NC_056737.1, read on the forward strand.
AGGCCTGAGGAGAAATGCTCCAAACGCATGTCTTTGAAACATGGGAGGAAACCGGAGTACCTGTATGAAACCCACATAAATGCAGGGAGGACATGTAGACTCTGCACAGAAGGCACCCCAGCCGAGAATCGAACATAAATGTGAAACTGATAATTTCACTATGAGATGATTATAGTCAAGATATTTATTTAATTATTTATATACTTACGTGTTGTATTTGTTTACCAGGATTGTCCAAATGGGTCATGCAAGACCTGTTTTCAGTGGAGGCCCTGAGAGAAAAATCTCCATAAGAAACAGAAACAAAAAACATTTATTAAGTATGTCATAGTTGAGCTAGCATGAAAATTAGGCAAAACATGTGCAATTCAAAACATTGATAGTTATGTGCAGACATACATAGAAAATAAACATCTTTCATAATAACACAACTTGGATCAAGGTAAAAAATATTACATTGCAAATCATTCAATAAATGTCAGAAACAGTTGTCAATATTTGATAGTTCCAAAGTAGTAGCCCTGTAGTAGATTTCAAACAGTAATGCTTTGATCTTAGGCACGTAGATATGGGTAGAGGCATTTATGTGAGAAGCAAAACTGATAGATAAGAGGGGAAGATGTCATTAGACTAGATTAATCACAATAGTAAGAAGAGAGGTACATGTAAGCAGAAATGTGGAGCATCATCTGCATATTGAATCATTGTGGATGGAGATGTGAAAGTGTAAAATTAATTATGTATATGAATGGACCTTGAGGTCACCTACAAAGAATGAGAGAAAGGAGGAACAAGTGTTTTGTCACCTTACTGCTTGGGTCCAATGACATAAGTAGCTATTTAATGTTGCTATGTGAGATAAGTAAAGTACTGCTATGGTTTGAATCTAGTTTGGGTATGGAACAGTATGAAATACTTGGAAGGGTTCCAAAAAGTGGCTGAGATTGGTCTGACAATGTTTCGATATTGGTTGACACTGTCTATGAATGATAGCAGAGCAGTACTGGTACTATAATGAGGGAGGAATGCATGTTGGGCAGGTGAGAGGAAATTATTGTTTAATGGATTCTTGAGTTGAGCATGCACACAATGCTTCATGATTTTGAGAGAGGAGAAAGTATAGTTATGGGTTGGTCATTACCTAGGTCAGTAGAGTTTCCTCTCTTATGTAGTGGTATAATGTACAATTATTTTCATACAGCAGGAACATCCTTCTGTCATGTATTTATTCATGAAGATGAAGATTGGAAAAGCTATGGCTTCAGATGCTACTTTGATGTATTCTGCTGGCAGGTTATCAGCTGCTTGAGTAGTTAATTTCTATTTAAATAGGAGTTTTTTTTGATGGGTGCAGTAGGGATGGTTTCAGTGCAAAGGTGTTTGAGGTGGAATTTCAGTTGATTACATGGTTGATAACCTGTGGATTTGCTTTGTGCAGTTGTTGTGATGAGAAAATGTGAGTTAAAGGAATTTGCTTTAGTGCTTAAGTTACATTTGGCATTGGACTAGATTGCATTTTTCTGCCTGGCTGAAGGAGATTATTGATGGTGGACAAGAACATTTCTGGATTACTTATGGAGTTCTTCTGAATGGTTATATAGTAATTCTTTCTTTCCTTTCGTCTTTCTCCTTTGGTAACCAGAAAAGTCCAATTGAGTAAATGTCCTGTTTTTAACAGAGGCCTAAGGAGAAAAAAATCCACAACAGATTCAAAAGTTTTTAAACAATAGTTGCTGAGTAATTATATACAAGGGGAGAAAAGCCCTACAACACATGAAACTCTTTACAATAGATTGAGGTGTACACATACAACAGGATAAGAGCAACACGGTAGATTGAAATACATTTGCTGAACTCTTATGTCCTAATTTCTTCATCTGTCCCAGTGTGCATCCTACCAACCATCGCCTCTAGCTTACTCATCTGCCCTGCCTTTACTACTCAGGTTTCTGTACCATACAGTAGGACTGGTCACACCACTGTTTTATACATCTTACTTTTCAGATTCTTTGGCATTCTTCTGTCATAGACTATACCTGACACTCTATGCCAGTTGGCTGCACCCTCTCTGATTCTAGCTTTGACCTCTTCATTCAGACTTTCCTTTCAACCAACCCTCCCAGATACTTGAAGCTGTTAACCTATTCCATTATTTTTCCTTCTATCCCAGTTCTCACCTTCTTCTGAGTTCCCCAATTTGCTATCATCACCACTGTCTTATCTGTACTTAGTTTAATCCCATGTGCCTTCAATTTTGCATTCCATTACCCCATCCTTTGCTGATGTTCTTGCTCAGAGTCTGCCAGTAATGCCTCATCTTCTGCATACAGCAACTTTGTTGATCTGTCCCTCTGACCTGTTTGCTAATGTAATCAATCACCAGCAGTGGGCTTAGAGCTGAACCCTGATGCACACTCCCTCCCTCTGAGAACCCCTCTGCAAGACTGAACAATGTTTATGCTTGAGTCATTGGGTGCTTGAAAATAGCCCGGATTAATTCTACCAATGTTTCTGGGACTTCGAGCCACCGCAGGATACCCAGCTTTTTTGAGACCTTGTCATATACTTTCTCCATGTTTAGGAATGCCCAGCTGGACTTTTTCCTCATCTCTAGTTTATTTTCAACTGTCTACCTCACTGCAAATATTGGATTAGGTGTGCTGCATCCCGATCTGAATCTGAACTGCTCATCTCCCATTTAATATTCTTCTGCTCTGAGTATCCACTTATCAGTCACACTCTCCAAAACATTTATCCAATGTGACAAATGATTGATACCACTGCACTGCTCACAGTTGTGGATGTCCCCTTTGTTCTTGAACACTGGCATGATTATGCTTATTCTGCAGTCATCTGAGATACCTCTCTCTTCACACTGCTATGAGTACCCTCAGAAGCCATATTTCCCCTATCTCACTCAGCATCTTTATCATATCTGCTGTGATCTCATTTGAGCCTGCTGCTATCCTTGACTTAATTTTCCTTAGTGCTGTTCTTACTTCATTGTGGGCTCTTGTTCGTCTCACATCATAGGTTGTGTCAGAGGCAATACAGCTTTTGTGGGATTTTCTTCATTCAGAAGCTGCTGGAACTACTCCTTCCATCTGCCTTCAATACCCTGTAGACAGGTAATTAGGTTGCTGCTGGCACCCCTTATAAAGGGTGTATGACTATCTTCTGTATCTTTCTGTGCTTGCCTTGCAACCTGATATAGTTTCTTTGTGCCTCATACTGAGTCACTTACCATAAGCTGGTAGAGGCCTCTGATGCCTTGTTCTTTGCTATTGCAACTCCTTTCTTAGCCTCTTTCTTAGCCAACCAGTATTCCATCTTATCCTGCTCTGTCTTTTCTACCGCCCACTTTTTCTTGCACTTATTTATTTTGATGACTTCCTGGACTTCTGCATTCCATCACCAGCTTTCCTTCTGTACCTTATGTCCATACCTGGCTCAGTCACATGACTTCTTGGACTTCTGCATTCCATAACCAGCTTTCCTTATGTACCTTATTTCCATACCTGGCTCAGTCACATGACTTCTTGGACTTCTGCATTCCATCACCAGCTTTCCTTCTGTACCTTATGTCCATACCTGGCTCAGTCACATGACTTCTTGGACTTCTGCATTCCATCACCAGCTTTCCTTCTGTACCTTATGTCCATACCTGGCTCAGTCACATATCTGTCCTACAGTCCTCACATATGCTGTTTTGAGCTGCTGCCATTATTATTCAACTCCACTTATTTCCTCCACTTCTTGAAGTTCTAGAGGCCTGAATAATTCCTTGAATTGTTGTACGTTCTCTCTAGTCAACTTCCATGTCTTCAACTGGTCTCTGTTGACCTTAGAACCTTCTCTGTCCACTGCTTGCAGCTGATTTTGACAACCAGTGGTTTATGCTTCGGGCCAACTGTTTCCATGGATATGACTTTTCAATTACTGATTCTATTCCAGTGCCCTTTCCTTACTAGGAGAAAGTCTACCTGAGTTGCATTTTGACCACTCTTGCATGTAATCTTGTGACTGTCTCTCTTTCTGAACAATGTGCTGGCTACTATCAATCCATTTGCTAGATGGAAGTCTAGAATGGTCTCTCCTTCTTTATTCCTGTTGCTCCACTCAAGTGGACCCTGGTGGCTCTCATGAGTGCAGCAACTATTATGGGCATTCAAGTCACCCATTATCAACACCAATTCTTGTTGTCCTGCTTTATTCACTTGGTCCTGCAACTGATGCTTAAATGTACTCTTCTCTTTACTATAACAATCCTGCTATGGGACATAGGCTAAGATTATGAATACTGTCCTACCGTTAGGCTGGAGGCTGATTGCCATGAGTCTGCCACTAATTCCATTGACATCCCTTATTGCCTTCTGAAGCCTCTCTCTCACCACAATCCTTACACCATTTCCAGCCTGTCGTTGTCCTGAGTAGTAGAGTCTGGATCCAAAGCCAAGTGGCTTTGCTGCACTGCCCTTCCATCTTGACTATTGGATAATAGAATATCTGGACTCCTCCATACCATCATGTCAACCACGTCCAAACTCCATCCAGTCTTTGAACCTACACTGAGTGTAGCAATTCTTAGTTCATGTTTGGCAGGTTGGTTGGTTTTACATCCAGCTTTCACTCAACATAGCTATAACAGGTAACTCAGGTATGGTTGGTACACACTTTCCAATATGGGCACAAACACCCCTCCCACCATTAGCATGGGTCCCTGGTATAGATCAGGGTAGGCCGAGTCTTCATCCCACTTATCACCAGTAAATACCCATGCCCATTTGGCAACATTAGTCAAAATGACCAATTCACCTAGAGCCATATTTTACACAGTTGAGTGGTAGCTCTGCCATGATGCACAGTCTGTGACTAACCCTAATGCCGGAGATAAAAGCACCAGATAGTCTAGATTATAACTGAACTTATTTGAAAAGTAAAATATTTATTTTCTAAATATAAGCATTTTATTATAAAACTATAACATGGTATGGTCACATGATTCATATTTTTACCAAAGCAATGAGAAGAATCTAATTTGGTCACTCAGGCAACAACCTCTACCATGAGTAAAATTTGAATTTCCAGTCTTATTCTCCTTGGTATAGTGGATTTTTGTGATATACAATAACAGATAATTAATACAAAAAATAAATAAAGGCATACAAGTGAATTGAGTGATGTAGTCAGTGTAACCATGACAAATCAAAATTTCCAACATGAGCAATTTCAGTAGCCCCATTGAAAATAGAAATTTTCTACCCTACTCTAACCAGTGGGGAAAAATACATTTACTTAAAAAAGGTAACTCCATTTCAAATGACCCCCATATAAAAATTACAGTTACCTTTTAATAAGACTTATTTAAACATTGTCCATCCTAGATTTTCAACATCAATATGGACAGAAAATAAGCAGTGAGGTAGAAGAAACTGCTTTTAATGGCTGCCCTTTACAAGAGAAGGCATGTGCAAAGGTATACAGCGTAGAATGCCTCTACAACTCATCCCTGTAAAATTGTGTCATACTTTGTAGCATAAAGAGAAATTAAATTTTAACATTCAACACACAAAAGTATTATTACAAAGGCAAGACTTGTTTTAAAATAATATCATTGTAAAACAGCAGAACTCTGGACATTTATTTTAATGTTTTTTTCATTTAATACTGTCAAACCTAAAATTTTCATGTAAAAACTTGAACCATAAAAGGGTTAGCCTTGCAGCTAAAATGGAAACATTGTGGTATATGCCTTATTGAGTAACCTTTGATCGCCTTCCTACCTCTGTTATTAACCATATGAAAAACAATATTGTGCTTGCTACATTTCCCAACATTTTAAAGCATTTGGATTACTGCCACCTGGTTCAAAATGTAGATGAGTAGTTGGACGGAAATAGCACATAACTCAGTTTTCCCATCTTTGTGTTATATATAATTGTATCACTTCATTATGTATCCTGACAATTGTGAACTGATAGATTTGCTGAATAAAAATATAACATCTAAAACAAGGTTGTAATACATTTGCAGCTGTCTTAAATGATCTCTTCAGTCCAAACACAAAACAAAGCAAAACAAGAAGGCTTTTCAATACCATTTTCCCTGCCTGACTAACATACCATAATCATTAATATATTCTAGGGCAAGACAATATCTTTCCCATCACTTTCCTTTTCAGTTTGTCAAAAAAAAGAAAACAAATAATTTATATTGTTCTATTTAGATGGGTATGGCTAAACAATGAATATCACGGAGTAAATATCTGCAAAACTGTTATCATTCAGAAATAACAAACCACCGAATGGCAGATTTCAAAGACTAGACATTCTCACCTGATCTGTCTGCTGTCTCCTCGGTACGTCTACAAAAACAAACATGTCAGTGTAGTTTCCTTTCTCCAATTTCCTAAAAATGACCTATGCATGTCTTATAAACTCTTGAATTCTTTTATTGTTTTTGACTTCTTTGTTTCCCTTGAAACATTCTCATAAATACACTATCTCACATAGTTAAATTGTGTTTTTCTTTAATACCTAATTGTGTTTATTTATTATTATGGTTATCTTTTTTTTTCTAGAAGGTGTTTCATTTTAGACTTTGCTGATTCCATTAGATGCTTAGAAGTTTCTGTCATATTTTCAATTCCATTTCACTCCAGGGCACATTATTTTTCATTTTTTTTCCTATGTCTTCCAATATTACTTCTCTGGATAGTCTCTGTTACACATATATCTTGAATGATACAATTTTTTTCAAACTATATACAGATGCAGCATTATTAGGCTTATGTATAGAGTATCAGTAGCATCCTATATTATGCTGATGATCATATCTCTCAACCTGTTAGTTACAGAATTCTGAACAAAGCCAAAAATAAGGGATGACAAATACTCAAAATCAGGGATAGATTTTAAATATTTCTCTTATAAATTTATTTAGAGAGTTGCTAGAAAAACAGATTTTACATTAGAATGCATTTTCTGAAGGATGTCAAGTCTTCAATTCAAATGTCTGTCATTATTTAATGGCCTCAAACCACAATTATTTATCAAACAATGACAAATTTTATGAATAAAAGACAAAAAATATGAGGCACAAATTTGGCTGTTCTGTGCAATTCTGGACAGTTGAGGAGCATGCTCTCATCTTCCTTTCATACTTTCTAACATGCAGACACACACACCTAAACACACACACACACTCACACACACACACACACACACACACACACACACACACACACACACACACACACACACACACACACACACACACACACACATATATATCCTCTTGTTTTCTCTGTCTGTACATCTGTTGGCTGCCTATATTTTTCTCTTTATCTCCCTTTTGCATTAATATAATATTTGTTCATGTCTACAGGGCAGACATAGCATTTTCACATGCATTGCCATATTTAACCACTCATGTCTAACTGCACTGATATTATCTCTGCACTTTTTATCTTTCCATTATTATATAGTATTTCTCTGTTTTGTCATACAAGCCAAGATAATTTTCAATTTAATGAATATGTCATCACTGCTACCAGGCCCTATTCCCATCTTTTGCCTTACCCATATGTATCAAACCAATTGCAGATCTGTTTATGGACTTATGATGTACTATACTACACTTTTCCTTCTAGTTCTACTGAAACTTCACATGTATACTTCAGATAAGCTATACCCATAATGATCTTCCTATTTCTGTACTAATGACATCATTTTATCTAATGTGCTCACATTTCACTGCTTTGCAGTCGTCTGTAGTGGTTAACTATTATTTCTCCAGTAGTAATCTCCCTCAACATACTCTGAGGCTAGCAAACTAATAAAATTACCATGATCTTATTTCAAATGTCTTGCTAAAATCTAAGAAGTTTATATTTACAGCCCCTTTTTGACATTTAATCTTTATCAACCACAAAAGCAAATCTATTATAGTTAATATGCCCTGCTATACTGTCATGGATCTAGTGTCTAATTCAACTGTACAGATGTTTGCAGAATGCCCAGATTTTTGCATCATATTTTTGGTCTGTTCCTCATAAAAATTGTGTTTGTTGACAAATTGCTGGGAAGATCTAAGGAATAAAGTCACTAAATAATTACATGCATTTTAGTTTCAGACTTTATATCCTTCAGAAAATGCATGCTAACACAAATCCTATTGGTCTATCTATTTTCTAAGTTTATAAAAGCAATATTTAAAATGTGCCCTTATTTTTGGGTGTTTGTCCCCCCATTATGTCAAGCTTTGTCCACATTTCTTATACTAAGATATTGAGAGGCATGCGTTTAGGTGCTGATTTTTCACTTTCAAGCCTTACAAGTTTTACAATTATTCATATCAATGCAGAGTCTAAACAATCTGTCAGCACCTGCTTCTCTATTTTGCTAATTTTGTAAATTGTAATCATATATTTCAACAGCTTACTTTAAATACAGCTTTGTGTCTTATAGATGTTAAAAGGATAAATCAGAACATGTCCTCCTTTTTTCTCATGCATCCGTCAACATTTTAAAAGAAAAGGTATCCAGAGCAATTGCTTCAGTTTTAAAAATTATTTTATACTCTTTCTTCTATGAAAGAATTGTTACCCCAAACTCACTGTTTTTGTTTAGTTCAGACATATTTACTTCTTAAACTTCTTCCTCTTTCCAGAAGAGTGTGTTGACATATCCATGCAGTTTCTCTTCTTTACACAATTACATTCTTAAAATATTATCTCCCCTTTAACAGTTCTCCAAAACACTTCATCTACTGTTTTATGGCCTCTCTTTTTGGCTTGTATGTTGTCGCTCATCCTTCTTTGAGTAACACTTTCTATTTCTTTGTTAGTGTAGATCTTTGATAGTCATTATAGATGTAGTTTTCATTATATTTTCACAATAACCATATTTTATATCACAGCACTTAATGCATCAAATATTGAGATTCACAATGGATTTTCCTGTTTCCTGACATGCCATATGCAATAACTTAATGCTTCTGGTATCAAAGTTCTATTTCTTTATTAGTTAAACTCTTCAGCATCCATTGCCTGTTTGAACGAGTTTTTGAAGACACTCCAGAATCATGATGCGATGCATAATCCCTCAGTTGAGCATACTAGCAATTATAAGACTGCACATATATCTTCATTTTCAAATACTATACTGGGAAGACTATTTTTTCTTGGATGGCTATTTATTTCCATGTGTGAAATTTTGCATACAAATCTAACACTTCTCCCTCATTGGTAGATATTAACTTTAAATATTCTTGGCAAGCTGCTTTTACAAAACATTTGTATGGCATTTTAATAATTTCACCCATCACTTGTCTTTCCCACTAAAACAAAAATCATAATATGTGCTAATCAGAATTATTGTAGTTTTGTTTTTCTCGCAGCAACATAATCTACATAACTTCATTATACTCATCAATTTGTCCTTTGGTTGTATTGCTTTCTTTCAGCTTAGCATTCTTTATTACTTTTCTGAATAAAAAGATATAGGTAAGCATAAAGAAAAAAAAAACAACAAAGGGAACAGCACATCAGCACAAACATAGTAATAGCTATCCCCAATAAAATTTGAGGTAAACTTCCCCCCTTACACCTGATCCTATACTTCTAAGAGTTAAACAGCCCTAGTTTCTACTTTGCAGCAAACTCTTCAAGCTGCTATGCCTTGAAACCTGTGGCTCTCTTTATGAGAAGCTCCACAAAAAAAACTCTTCTTACAGTTTACATAACCAGCCTCTCATTGCCAATATCCTCACTTTAATCTGGCTGACATGCCTTTTCCATAGTTGTTCCTTCAATCTGGCAATCCCTTTTCAGCAATTCAGTGAGAACTCTAATCCATTCAGGTTCAGAAATGGATGCCTTTATTTACCTTCATCTACAAGCAGTTTGCTAACTTCCAAAAAGGGTATTCCAGCTAATGTTCTCAACCTGACTGGCCTCTAATCCATCTTATCCACTAATTTCCTAACTCTTCAACTCTGTACTCTGTATATGCATATATATCTTATTTATTTATCGTGGTACTCTCCAATTGTTAACTCTATTACTACATATTTTTGTTGCTCATCTAATCCATTGCATAAGTTGGACTTCACCTTTGCATTGAAACTTTATAGTTTTTGTGTTATTGTCTTTTTTGTAATTTTTCTATATTTTGCATTTCTTGTACTGTTTATCAAAATATTTTTCTCTTTGTAATTTCCACATCTATTGGTTGTTACTTCTTAATGTTTTTCACCCAGGCTGTACCTGTGAATGGTCATTCATGTTTGTTACACTGTGACAGGAAACATGATTAAATACACAAATAAATAAGTAAGTAAATAAATAAACATACATAATATAGGCATTATGTAAAGCAAGAATAATAAATTATTAAATTGCTGACGATAACAGAAATCCTCTGTATGTGCTACATGGACAATAAATGTCAGACATCAGCCTAGCTGATATTATTTATGTCAAAACAATCATTTTTGCAGTTTTTAATGTCTGGACTGAGAAATACTTTCCAATGAAATAGTAAAAACACAAATCAGCAAGTGAAATAAAATAGAATGATTACACATCATGAATTTTGCTGCAGTGTTGAAAGATTTCCAAAATAAATTCTTCATTGCAGAAGTTACAGGGCAATTCAAAGTCAAGATATCCTTCTGAATTTCATCTCAGAATGGTGAAGACTTAGGGCAAGCACATGGGATATATTCTATATCTGGTGTTACCTCTCCACAGTTCATATAGTTATTTTTTTGTTTCAGAAATAACTTTATTATGAACCTCAAGCACACATTATAAGATAATTTCATTGGCATTTATTTAAGCCTTGCTAAAAGGCATTATAATTTCAGACCAGTTTGTGACCAAATTCTTAGCATAATCAAGTTCAGCTACCCAATTTTCTCAGTAATGTAATGTTTTCTGTTGGGGATGGTGGACTGCTAATATTACATTTCTTTTGTTTATTCCTTTGCATGATATATTTTTTCTTCTTCCTGCTCATAGGTTCATAGGTTCATAGGTAGGTACTAGGCTATCGGCCCTGGGGCCTATACAAGCCCAGCCAAAAAGGTACCCTGGCTTTTGCCACCCAAGAAAATTATTTTCCTGTGCCACTGTTGAGCAGAGCCACAGAGGTGATCCCCGGGGTGAATTTCCTATTTCCCATCCAATCATCAAGATTTTTCTTGAAGAGTGCTAATGAGGAGCTTTGTTTGATATAGATAGGTAGTTTATTCCAGAGTATGGGAAGTCTCTGGGACAGGCATCTATCCCTCCGGCATGTTCTGTTTATTGTGGTGTCAAGGTTTAGGTCCCTAGAGCATGTAGCTCGGAGGGATTGGGATTTCTTTAAGTGGACCATGTCCAACAGCTCTGGGTTTGACATAGCTTTGTATGTTAGGCAGAGATCACCTCTGAGTAGGCAATATGTGACAGAGTACTCCATTTCTGTCCCTTAGATTCCTGAGCCTGCTGATACTTCAGTCATAGTTTTCCTTTCCTTAATTCTGTATGTCTGCATTACTAAGGGATGCTTCTTTCTTCAGTGTTAGATGTTAAAATGACTGGTATGCAGTTATCAAGTATTGGCGAACAATAACTTTAATTTCTTTATGGACAGTGTGTAAAAGAATTTCATCCAGAATTGTATCAGACTATCTTAACAATCAGAAACTCATACAAGGGAAAATAAAAATGGTCAGTTCATTGTGCTATCTTGCCCGTTATCCTGGGACACTAAAAGTATTTAGATTATATATTAAATGACAATAATGAGTGGCTACTTTTAAGTGCTCAAAAGTAAAATTGCTTTGCTAGTATACACAAAATTCAAAAAATATCTGGTTTATTGAAATGGCTATATCGAGGACTAGTAAAACACCTAAAACATTTCATCTAACAACTTTATCTAGCATTTGGCCACAAGATCATTGCTTGCTAAAGAATCATAATATTTAGACTGTACTGCAATGTTGCAAGTCATTTTTTGTGGAAGACACAAGATATTGAAAGCATTGAAGTCACTTCTGAAATTTTAACATCAGCTTATATTACAGTTTCTTAAATGCTAAAGATGAGGTTTTGTAACAGCTAACTGAAAAACTACATAAATACAACACATAGGTTTATATTTTAGCTCTGACACTGCAGTACAAGATGGATATCATGGATTGCATTCCTGAATTAACATCATATAGATGAAACAGTAATTGAATATGTTATAAACCTGTAAAAAAGTAAAACACAAAATATCAACCTTAAACACATTATTATCATTCAACACTACATGAAAAAACATGAACAATAAATAATAAAGGAAAACCAACATTTCAAATGTGTTTTATACTAAATAGAACTTACCTGCTTTATAATAATTTCTTTCTTATGCAGCCCTTAATAATTACAGTATGATTCCTTATCAACAAACCTGTATTACTGCAACATAAACATATGAGGTTTTATCAATGGAAACATACAAGTCACTGTATTTTTTCAGACTTCGGTGCTTGATTTTTCTGCTAATAGTATTGTCATAAGTCATATGATCAGTTAATGTTATACTCCATGCTCCGGCTTAACCATGGCAAAAAAAAATGAACAGTCAAAATTCACAAAGGGAATGCTCCTTAATTACTCTCAAAACCTGTATTCCACCCCCATCAAATATGTATATTTCATATGAAGTTTGACTCCAGACTTGCTTAAACAATAAGCTGAACTGCGCTCACGTATAAATGGGAAGACTTCCAGTATTATATAAAGATGAGACAAAGCCAAGATGTCTCATTAGTTAATTAAACCTTCATTTAAGAGGATGTATCACCCTTACTCAGAGAAAAAAAGGAGCCAGCCAGTCAAATTTAATTTCAATAAGTCATTCCATTCATGGCAATGGTATGACAAAAACAGGCATGAATATATATAGTTGATAAATTAGAAGAACTTATCGTTAGACCTTGTTTGCACTTACAATAAACTTATTCTTAATGTGTCTTATACACGTCAATATTGATTCCTTTTGTGAAGACCAGTTTTATGAAACCAACAGTGTAAATTGTAATCTCGAGAACAGTATCTTGAACTTGCTCTGGAAATAATATTACTTTTTTATGAGGCCCTTGGCTTCATCACCACTGTCTCATTCATAGAAGTTTCTTTAATCCTGCAAATAGAAAGGATGAAGTGAATTCACAATATCTGCAGTTGGAACAATCAGATGTAATCAAATGAGAATCATATAGCCGGTCATCTGAGAATTTTTAACTCCCAAAACATTTTCTTTGTAATATACACATTCCCCCGGATTTACTAAACTTCCGTGCAGGACTAGCTTAGTCCTGCATGGAAGCGACCATTTAGGAGTAGGATGGCAGCGTGCCATGCATATTAATAAGGTGTGCTGCTCGAGCTCCTAGGCTTACACGGAGCATGTCAGAGTGCAGGGGGCGTGTCTGAGAGCAGAGCTCTCAGAATAAACACACCCCTGCAATGTAGAACAGTAGAAAGGGGTATGCAATGAGCGAGACCACTCACAGCTGACTGCATATACCTACTAACAGTCCCCTTTGTGTATAACAGCAACAGAATGTAGTAATAAAATGAAGAAACCCTATTTTTTTTTTAAATCCGATTGAAGCTAACCATATGTGCATGGGTGTTTACATCACTTAGCTATGGTTAAAGCAGTCTAAAAGGCTGAAGAGGATAACAAGGAAGATATATGTAAATGAACAGCACAGCAATAATGCAGTGGGCAGAGCATTCGCATAATAAGTAGGCATTTCCAGTTCGAGTCCCACTGCAGCACATAATGGCAAAGCACATTATAACTAATATTTTTGTTGCATAACCCACTAAATAACATATATTTATGAACAGGAGTACGGCAGTAAATGCACATGTGAGGTGTCAGCATCATAATGAATATGGCACTAGTAAGCAGGTCTAAGCACATATAAGCAGTAGGCCTTAAGCCCATTTGTGCGGCGGTAAGCAATGCCTACACTGGCTAAGCAATTCTAAAGCTAAGTCTCTGTAAGCAGATGTAACAGCAGGTAAGCAGTGCTTACCGTCATGCAAACCCACTTACAAATGCTCAAAAGTGCCTTAATCACTCTGTATCCAATGGCCCTTGTTCTGCCCATCAACAAAATAAACAGCCATGCAGGTCTTGAACCCAGGACCCTATACAAAATAGTCCCAGTAGTTATCCTCCAAGCCATCACAGAAGTACAGAAGAATGAGGTAGTAGTAAACATGTCCTCACTATAGTATAACCAAACTGAATCTGTGAAATGCATCAGTATACAGTCATATGTGCCATAACCCACTACATAACATAAATATGTGAACTAGAGTACAGCAGTAAGCCCAGAAGTGAGGTATAATTGTAATAGAGTGTTGAAGTACCCAATAAAACACAAGGACCCCACAGAGTGTATGTACATATCAATCAGGAATACCAGGCATACATATAAGGTTAATGAATAATAACACAATGCCAAAAAGGCATTATAATGATGGTCTAAAGTAAACAATGCTAAGCATTGCACAGGCCAGCATAGGAGGTGTGAGCAATGTGTAGACCAGTTAACTCTTTGTGCCCAGTGGTATACCCCTTTAAACAATGCCAACCTTAGGTAAGCAGGTTTGCCCATAGCTTAGTCTTTTCAAAACCAGCCAATCATGGAAAAGTGTGAGAAATCGGCCCTACTTAGACCCAAGAGGCAAGAATACATCTCATAACTGGTTGTAGCTTCCCCTTGCAGGCACTATGGCAGTAAGGGGAGAAGGAGTGCACTTCTGGGTGCAGCGCTGGTGCATCCAGGAGTCCAAGGTCATGGCAGGACTCCTAGTTAAAGACCATGCACAGAGACTGCTGCAGGGCCAGTACCAGGGTTCCCAGTATAAGGCAGAGGCCTGGGACCATCTCACCTGTGACCATACCAGGGCCACTGGCATACCCCAAACTGGTGAGCAGGTCAGGCACCACAATGCTGACCTGAAGCAGCAGAAGGGGGACCTCTTGGAGGAGTGGCTCCAAGAGGCTAGAGCATCAGGGGATGTTCCAGATGTGTGTAAGTATCACTCCAGTATGTGTTTAATAAGTGCCAGCTCAGGTATATCATAGATAGGTATGTCTAAATATTCCTTTTATTTCCCTCACAGCTGCAAAGGAGCGGGCTGTGAACCAGGAGGCCCACATCTGCTGCCAGGTGTGGTTGCAATGCGAGGCAGGTCAGTAATACTCATGCTTTTACTGTCATAGGAAACAAAAATAAAAGTAGTAGTAAATTAATTGCTAGTATAAAACCTGTATTGTTCAAGGCAAGTACTGCATACACTAGAAAATATGGCAGGAAGAGTCTCATATTGTTTGTATGGCAAAAAAGTGTAATATCCTGGCAAAACAGGTCTAACTACTGGACTGCATGTGTATATTCTGGTATCATATGGTAATGTAGATTTGCAATCATGTAGTAGTACTGTAGTATTAAGCACTGTTACCCACAGCATGCACCATAAATTGAATGTGTAGCAATGCCTGTATATGACTGTTATGATCCGCAGAGGCCATTTAGTACAACTGAGAGACACATAGACAGTAAACAGGGAAAATGCAGACAACAAAAAATGAATAGCACATGTAACTGAGATGTAAACTGTTGTTTTTTTAGCACACACAGCCACGGTTCAAATCCTGCCAGTGGTAGTAGTCTGCATACAGACTCATACCCCACAACTGTACAGATATGTCCAGAATGTCTATTAAAGTGGCCCATATCTATTGCCTATCAATCTGTCCCCCTGGGAAATCAGTGGGATGATCACAGATGTATAGGCAGCAAACAGGAAATACAACTGATTGACACACATCTATGACAACAAACCTGGCAAACTAGCAACTCCCCTATACCTTATGTGACTAAGAAGCCATGTATGTCCCATTTACACTCCACATTGTTAAGCTGTGGTCACAGTGTGTACAGTAACAGAGTGAGATGTATGTGCATAATAGTAATGTGGAACCTGGTATTGTGTGTGGGAGCATTCAGGTAGTGCTAATAAACATTCCTCCCATAGGTCTGTCAGATACCAATGCTATTCTCAGAAATACAAGAATGATATGTAGTTACTCTGAATAATGAGGTATTACACATCACTGTCACCCACACTGTCCTACAACATATAACTGTCTAGGAATTCTGTATAAGAGTGTTGTTATACAAGGTCAGAATGCATAAGCACAGTGGATTAATAAGACAGAAAACAAATTGGAGATATACAGCAATATCATATAGCAGACACAACTGTGATGGACAGTGTTTAAGTTGTAGCAGACACAGCCATGATCTGAATCCTGGGAATGGAAGTAGACTCCATACAGATTCATACCCCACAATTGTACGCATGAGGACTCACCAAGTGGATTACTGGTCTCAAACAGATGACCTATGCTGCCCGACTAAAAAAACTGCAGCTGTACTTGGTTGCATACCGCTTACTCAGAGGTGATCTCTGCCTGACATACAAGGCCATGTCCAACCCAGAATTGAGGGATATGCTCCACCTAAAAAAAAAAAAAACAATCCCCTGAGAGCCACACACTCTAGGGATATAAACCTTACCACAATGATAAATAGGACATGCTGGAGGGATAGATTCCTGACCCAGGGACTCCCCAAGCTTTGGAACAAAATTCCAATATATATCAGGCAGAGCTCCTCACTAGCACTCTTCAAAAGAAATCTTGATGGGTGGATGGGAAACAGAAAATTTACCCCGGGGATCACTGCAGTGGCTGTGCTGGACAGAGGTGCAGGGAACTAATGGCTCTGCTGGTCAAGTAACAGGGAGCTAATCTAAGGGGGTGGTGAAAGCCAACACACTCTGGCTAGACTTATAAATGCCCTTGGGCGGACAGCCTAGTACTTACCTATGAACATATGAACCTATGAGGCCAGAATGTCGAGTATATGTGCCCATATTTGCTGCCTGTCCCCCTGGTAAGTCTGTAGGATGATCCCAGATGTGTAACCAGCAAACAGGGAATACAAGTGATTGTCAACCATCATTAAAATACCCTCGTCACTGTAGCAACCCATTAAACTGTTAGGAGAGTAATATTTCAAGTATGGCCTATCTACACTCCCATGTTGTCAAGCAGTAACCAGAGTGTGTACAGTAACAGAGTGAGATGTATGTGCATAATACTGATGTGTAATCTGGAACTTTGCGTGGCAACAGTCAGGTAGCGCTAACAAACCTTGCTCCCACAGGTTTATTGGATGTGAACACTGTGCTGAGAAATACAGACCAATATAACCTGTACTGGTACTGTCCACCCTGGTATTGTAAGGGATTGTGAGTGTTGCAGTTTCTCTGAATAATAAAGTATCACTGGTCACTGTCGCCCACACTGTGCTACATAATATAACTGTGTAAGAATGCGTGTATATGTGTGTGTCAGGTCACTAAAGGTGGAAGAGGGCAATATTCTAGATATTTCCAGGCACACCAGCATGTGGTCAACACATGGCCCGAGTCTGTGCAGAAAGAGTTGGATAGCATAGTGCAAAACATCAACATGGAATCCCGGCGTATGTGTACAAACAATCAGTGTTAACAAACATTCCCTCCACAGGTATACCAAGTAAGAGGTGTATACTGCAGGTAAAACCAGTTCATGTGTAATGATGACAACAGCCATATCACTGACCAAAATAAGGCTATATGGTAGTGTAGTAAGACTTGTAAGGTACAGATAACAGCACTGACTAGGAAAGCAATGTGGACTACAGGAATATACTACTTGTTAATTGACATCTTTCTACCCCCCCCACCTTATTTCCAACATAATTAACATACCCACCCCAGTGGGTATGTACTGACTCTGATAATGTCCAATTGCTTGATAAATATTTTAATGGCTCCCATGCATGTGCCATATTGAATTATTCCAACATTGTTGGCATGTTGCCATCAACGTAACTGCATGCTGTTCTTATTACCTTGTGGTCCCATATATGCATGTGTTTTGTTTGCTATGCAAATGTTCTGTATTTGGTGTCTGGGTTAATGGGAATATCTATGCATGCTGTTATACTTAACCCTGGAATGTGTGGACTATTACTAACCCATATATGATGATGAAATCTAAACACTATAGCATGCTTGGGAAGGCCAGTCCCAGCAGACCCACCTGTCCCACCTCAGCTGGCCGAGGCAGAGGGCACTAGCATATCTGGGGCTCAACCCCGGACCTCCCTGTCCGTTGGTCCTGCACCACATTCAGGTGGAACTGCCACAGGGGATGGAGCTCGCCCCCCCCCTGTGAGTGGGCACGGACAGTCACCTGTCACGCGTCACCAGGTCGGGGTCATGGTGTGTGGAGTGATCAACGAGCAGTTCTTTGATCTTCTATGCCAGTTTGTGGGCCACATGTTGCAAGCAGAGAGTCAGCCTGGCTCTGCAGCTCAGCCCCTAGCACAGCTACCTTTGGGGCTGTGAAGGTGCAGTGGTGATTGCCCATGGGTGGGGACCTCAGTCCCACTGTTACCACTAGGGGGCTTGTGGGCTTCCGATATCCCAACACCCTTCAACATCAAGGTGTTTACCCCCCACATGTGTCATATACTGCCCCGTATGTGTCTTGTGTGTCTTGTCTGTTAACCTACCCAACCGACCTCCCCAAATATACCTACTACCCCTCCCCAACATTCCACTCTCACCTGAAAAAAAAAGGGGCAATCTGTTTCCACAAAAAAATCTTGCCCCATACATAGCTGTCCATTTGCTGTCTATTTTGCACACATGTCCACTGGACACATGTAGTCCGGTCTAATTGGCATCACAACTTTTTATTGTTCTCCTCATCCCTCTCCCAGGGGCTTAAGTGTCCAAATCTATCTGCAAATTCAGTGCATATGCACAGCTGTTGTTGTAGAAGAAATGGGCAGTTATGGACCTTCCCTACACCCTTCCTGCACATCACTAGCTATTTTCCCTACTGTCTTTCCCTCTTTGTGCCCCTTTTTTTCCACTTTCCTATCAACCCTTTTTTCTTTCTTTTAAAGAAATTAGTGTGGGGTTAAGTGGGAGTAAGCACTTTTAAGCAGCAGTAAGCGGGTCTAAGCCTGTTTGCACAGGGTAAGCACTGCCTACACAGAATAAGCAATTTAGAAGCTAACTGAGTATAAGAAAGTGTAACCAGATGTTAGCAGTGCTTACCTTTGCGCAAACCCACTTACAACTGCTTTAAAGTACCTTAATCACTCTGTATCGAATTGCCCGTGTTCTTCCCAGGAACAAAATAAGCAGCCTCTGCAAGGCTCAAACCCAGGACCCTGCACACCATAGACAAAGTAATTTACCACTAAGCCATGCCGCACCATAGACGAAGTGATTTACCACTAAGCCATGCCAGATATGCATAAATCTGATGTTTTCAGAAACATATCATCCAGCCCAGCCATGCAACAGTACAGAGAATGTATACCAACATCTAGATGTATGTGTGTGTGTGTAAATATATTAATATCTAAATAGATACAACAAGGAGACCTGGTGGTGGAATGAGGAAGTACAGGAGAGTTTACAGAGAAAGAGGTTTGGTGAAGAAGAAGTGGGATTGTCAGAGAAATGAAGAAAGTAGACAGTAGTATAAGGAGATGAGGTGCATGGCAAAAACAGAGGTGGTGAAGGCTAAGGATAAGGCGTATGAAGAGTTGTATGAAAGGTTGGACACTTAGGATGGAGAAAAGGACCTTTACCAATTGGCTAGACAGAGGGCCCGAGCTAGTAAAGATGTGCAGCAGGTAAGGGTGATAAAGGATAATGAGGGAAACGTACTCACAAGCAAGGAGAGTATGTTGAGCAGATGGAAAGAGTACTTTTAGGGGCTGATGAATGAAGAGAATGAGAGGGAGAGAAGGTTGGATGATGTGCAGATAGTGAATCATGAAGGGCAGTGGATTAGCAAGGAGGAAGTAAGGATACCTATGAAGAGGATGAAGAATGGAAAGGCTGTTGGTCCAGATGACATACCTGTGGAAGCACGGAGGTGTTTAGGTGAAATGGCAGTGGAGTTTTTAACTAGATTGTTTAATGAAATCTTGGAAAGTGAGAGGATGTCTGAGGAATGGAGAAAAAGTGTTTGGTACCGATTTTTAAGAATAAGGGTGATGTGCAGAGCTGTAGTAACTACAGAGGGATTAAACTGAACAGTCACAGCATGAAGTTATGGGAAAGAGTAGTTTAAGCTAGGTTAAGAAGGGAAGTGATGATTAGTGATCAGCAGTATGGTTTCATGCCAGGAAAGAGCTCAAAAAATGTGATGTTTGCTCTGAGAGTGTTGATGGAGAAGTACAGAGAAGGTCAGACAGAGGTGCATTGTGTCTTTGTGGACTTAGAGAAAGCATATGACAGGATGCCTAAAGAGGAGCTGTGGTATTGTATGAGGAAGTTGGGAGTGTCAGAGAAGTATGTAAGAGTGGTACAGGATATGTACAAGGGTAGTGTTACAGTGGTGAGGTCTGCGGTGGGAGTGACGGATGCATTTAAGGTGGAGGTGGGATTACATCAAGGATCAGCTCTGAGCCCTTTCTTATTTGTAATGGTGATGGACAGGTTGACAGATGAGATCAGACAGGAGTCCCCGTGGACTATGATGTTTGGAGATTACATTGTGGTCTGTAGTGAGAGAAGGGAACATGTGGAGGAGACCTTGGAGATATAATCTAGAGAGAAGAGGAATGAAGGTCAGCAGGATTAAGACAGAATATGTGTGAATGAGAGGGAGGACAGAGGAATGGTGAGAATGTAGGGAGTAGAGGTGGCAAAGGTGGATGAGTTTAAATACTTGGGATCAACAGTTCAGAGTAATGGTGAGTGTAAAAGAGAGGTGAAGAAGAGAGTACAGGCAGGATGGAGTGGGTGAAGAAGAGTGTCAGGAGTGATTTGTGACAGGTGAGCACCAGTATGAGTGAAAGGGAAAGTATACAAGAGGGTAGTGAGACCAGCTATGTTATATGGGTTGGAGACAGTGGCACTGACAAAAAGGCAGGAGTCAGAGCTGGACGTGGCAGAGTTAAAGATGTTAAGATTTGCACTGGGTGTGACGAGAGTAGACAGGATTAGGAATAAGTATATTAGATGGTCAGCCCAGGTTGGAAGGTTTGGAGACAAAGCCAGAGAGGCAAGATTACATTGGTTTGGACATGTGCTGAGGAGGGATGCAGAGTATATTGGGAAAAAGATGCTAAGGATGAAGCTGCCAGGTAACAGGAAAAGAGGAAGGCCTAAGATAAGGTTTATGAATCTGGTGTGAGAGGACATGGAGGTGGTTGGTGTGACAGAGCAAGACGCAGAGGACAGGAAGAAATGGAAACAGATGATCCACTGTGGTGTCCCCTAACGGGAGCAGCCGAAAGAATACATATATATATATATATATATATATATATATATATATATATATATATATACACCTATATGTCTATATATACACAGCAAGCTACATATATGTAAGCAGATATATATCTATGTAGGTATATACGGACATAGTTTTATATATACATATATATATATATATATATATATATATATATATATATATATATATATGGACATACATGTGTAGATATCAATAGGATAAATCATAAATGTCCACATGCACCATTAATGAGGTTGAGAAGCCCGAAACAATATATGTCTTGTACAAATAAGTATACCTACCCCCCCACAACCAAGCACATCCGTCCTGCCATACACTACAAAGTGTTGCAGATCCCATAACCAGGTCCTGACATGACATGGGCGCAAAATGTTAAGAGTACTACATCCCACCTGTATGATGTCAGGCTGGTATTGGTAAGATATCATGCAGTACAGTCTGGGTCCCATAGGAAATGTAAAATGTGGACGCTATCAACATCCCCAGGATATATATGCACAGACACATATATGCAGATACAGATACACACTCACACACACACACACACACACACACACACATATATATATATATATATATATATATATATATATATATATATATATATATATATATATATATATATAGATATACATGTGACTACACATACACATGCAGAGATATGTATAGTAAGATACTAATGTAGTAGGTGCACACAATATGGAACAGCCACTATGCCTACAGTTAACACCCTAACAACTGGACACTGGATGAGCCACCCATACAAATGACATATGTTGCCTGCAACATATACCCACAGAGAGGTCATAGGAAAAAACACCACACACAGGTTTGCAGAAATGGAATACCTTTATTTGTGTACTATTACAGATGTATATGCCATGTCATATAGCTGTTCAGACACTGGCATCCATATAATCAGAGTAATGCAACTGTGAAACAGTTATACTAATACAGTAGTCTGGAAACGTCCACAACTGTTGCTGTCCAGGCCAAGCCCTTCAAATCATACAAAATTAATGACAGACTGGGCCACAGGATACCACATAATCAGCAGTAAGTGATGCAGGTGTATAGTCCAGCAGCCACTATCTACACTCTATACACAATCATTAAGCGGTACAGACTTCAGTTGGCCAAATGGGATGTAACTGATACATAATAAGGCATAACTCACACCATCACAGGCACACTGGCAAACAGAACAGTCTGTATGGCAGGAGGCAGTAGGCCTGCAATAACTCACTTTATGTAAGTAATGTCAAGATAGGTGAAATGTATGGTACTGTACATCCAGATACATTATGGCAGCTCACCCCTGAGACTCCCACATTTTGTAACAGCCTAGGTTATGTATGGTGCATCCCCCCCTGCTTGACTCAATACTACAGGGCCCTATACCACTGTTACATACACTGGCCTCTGGAGTGCATATGGGCACACATGTATTGTGTAGGTGAAGCCCAAACATATATGGCCCCAGCCCCACCGTATACGTTGGGGATACAACAGCAATGGACTGCTGGCAGGAATGGCAGAGTGGTATACGTATATGTGCATATGTATCACTATCTGTATATATTTAGACATATAATGCTCTGTATATGTATATATCTGGGTGTGTATATGCATATCTATGTACACATACACACCAGTCTGTATATGCCGATATGTACATGTGTAATCATCAATATAGATACCTGGATAATCATATGTACATATACATTCACCATATGTCCTGAACATGGGGTGTAGCCCTACCTCAGCCCCTATAGTCCCAACTCTGTAGTGCAAGGGGATGTCAGTATGTATAGCAGGAATACTAGTAGACTATTGCTACTGTAATAGGGATTGTCTTCACAGACATGGTGTGTGTGAGAGGTCACATCTGCTTTTCACATGTGCGCCATTAGCTACTGACAGACACTCTAAGGACACCATAGTACGGTACTGCTGAAAGCACATAATGCTCCTGTGGACTGCAGCAGAGATATATGTGGACATTCTGACACACTCTGTACAGTCCAGAGGTATACACAGAACCCTTTAGTGCAGAACACATGGACCAAGCCTGACAATATGGATGTAACAGCCATGTAGATGGGTATAACACATAATGACTGGTATACATTTGCCTCCATAGGTTATGCATTCATACACCCCTGTCTGTCCTGTCACATAATAATTGCTGGTACAGAGGTGCCATGGCCACATACTACTGACTAGATATTGACATACATCTGTACAGCATCCCACTGCTCCGTCTGACATACATGACTGTTAAGGGAGGCCCGGCAGCAGTACATCTGGGAAGTATCTGCACATGACATCTCACTGCGTAAGTACACTAAGCTGCTAGGCATGTAACAAAGCACTGTGCAGGCTACAGGCAGACTGGCTCAACACTGGCCTACATCTCCTATGGGGGAATGCACATGTACCTGCATATATAGCAGGCTCTACAGGCATGTCACACCACAGGGAAAGATGCATCTGTGTGGAATTGCATAACTACAACCTATGTGAACACAGCCACAGCCACATATGGTAAGCTATCATAATATCACAGTATATGGACTATCTGTTCAACACCATCCTCATATGTGCCACTCACACACTAACCCTACATATACTGGGCCACTATACAGTGTGGTCTGATGCCTGTCTGTAGTATGGGACGTGTGTGTATGGCCCTACAAACATGTAAGGCAATACAGTAACATACAGTGGAGCAGCATGTAACATCAGATAGGACGGGACCTAGAACGATGACATCTATCACAGTCTGTACACAGGCCAAAGTACTTATTGACAATACACACACTGTCAACATTCACCATAAGTACACAGACCTCAGTACTGTACAAACAACCACAGAATGTCCAGGTTATGTCATCAAATATAACCCCTACTGTACATATGTGTAGCAGTCTGATATCTCACTGGCTTGTTATCAGATATGATGACAGTAATTATGGTGTACAGCACATATGCACCTCCTAATGCATGACATATGTACAAAGGTTGACAGAGTTTTGGCTGGAAGCACATACACAGGACCAATATTGACATGTTGCTGTGATAACATCTTACATTTACTGTTGTAACATGGTTTGTCGCAACATATGTCCTGTGAGGGATATGAAGTCAGTAACTGCCCCGGCTTTCAACATGTACAGACTGCAATCCTCATACTACCTTCTGCAGTTCACAGATACATGCTCTGTGGGTAACACATGAAACCAAAGGCACCACACACCGCCCAGTCTGTAGTAACCCTCATAAACATAGAACTGACATGACAGGTATTAATACATGTAGGACAGCCATATCTGCACACACCCAGTAAAACCAACATTACTCCGAATGCAGTATAGCAGCACTTACAGTCCATAGTCAGGTCAGGCACATCCCCATTCTGTGTTTTACCCTGTTTCCACAGTGTATGTTGTCAGAGGTAAATCCCCAATCCATCTAAGACACAAAGGCCCAACAACAACACAATGTTCCCCGATATTGGAGTGTGTTTCCATGCAATTGGCTATGGGAATGTTACCACAGCTGTTCCACATGCAATCAGCTAGAGGAGGGCTGCAATTCATGCAGAGGCCACATAACACAAGCACTCAGGTCACTCCAAGGCAAGTACAAATATGACTCAGTCATTGTCCAGGCTGGTGTGAATGATCTGAGACGTACCTCCCTGGACTACATGAAAAGAGACATAGAGGAGCTCTCTGAGCATGTAGCCCAGGCCGGTATGACCCTGACCTTGAGTAGCATCTTACCCTCACCAAGAATGATGCCACAGTATGAAGACAAGATTATCAATTTCAACAATTGGCTTAAGTATTGGTGTCATTCAAAGGGGATCCAATGCCTGTCAGCCTGGGATGACATGCTCGACAAGCCACGATGCTTCGCTAGGGACGGCTTGTACCTGTCACCCCTGGGCTTTCGGATATTGGCAAAGGCTCTTGCTATCCCCATAGTGCCTTTTTTAGGCAAGGCTCAAAAGACAAACCCACCTCCATAGGTATCACAAGGGATAAGAAACTAAGAGTAATGCTACTTAACGCCAGAAGTCTAAACCTCAAGATGCACACACTCGAAACTCTCCTTAGCATGGAGAACATCGATATCTGTGCAGTAACAGAAACCTGGTTCAAGGCTCTCGAGAGCACCCCAGCACTACCAGGTTATACCTCATACCATGCTTTTCGGCCCCAAAACTTGGACCGAACCACAAAAGGAGGGGGAGTATCAATATTCGTCAAAGATACCCACACCTCCAGGTTGGTGGCACAGCACGAAGCATCAAAGACTATCCATGTGCAACTAACAGTGGGTAAAACTGCCTTCCAGTTTATAGCCTGCTACAGACCACCCTTCCAAACCCAGGAACCCCACTCGGCCTTCCTGAGAACACTGGAAAATATGAAGGTCTCTCCAAACACCATTATATTGGGTGACTTCAACTACCCAACCATAGACTGGGAGCATTACTCTAGCTCCAACACCCTAGCCCAAAGGTTCCTAGAATTTATAAACTCAAATGCTATGGAACAACTTGTTACCACTCCCACAAGAGGGGAAAACATACTGGACCTGATCATCACCAACATGGGGACTCTATGCTCCAGACCAGAAGTGTATCCCTCACTGGTAAGATCAGACCATAAACTAATCTCACTGGATATTCACATCCCGACCCCAACCCATGCCCAGAAAACCACAGTGAAAAACTTCTCTAAAGCAAATTTCACACTCCTCAAAACCGAGGTGGAATCCTTGAAAGCCCCCGGGCCTGTAGATAATACGGCCCAGACCGCAAAATCCTTTATAAACGCATTCTATGAACACCTTCAGGAATGCATGGATCATGCAATCCCAAATAAAACCAAGACCCAATCCTCCAAAGGCAGATGTCCTGTCTGGTGGACCCCAGCCATAAACAAACTATACAATAGAAGGAGGAAGCTACTACATGATAGAGCAAAATCCCAAAAAGGGAAGGCATCTCTGATCAGTATTAGCAAAAAACTACGGGCACTCATAAAATCGTCTAAGGCCACCTTCAAGAGAAAAATTGCATAGGACACTAAGGATAATCACAAGGCTTTCTTTAGTTATGTTAGGAACCTGGGTGGGAATTCCCAGATATGCTCAGAATTAGTCCAAAATGACAAAAAATACACCAAACCCACAGACATTGCCAACATCCTAGCTGACAGGTTCAGCTCAAACTCCCCCCCCCTCCCCACCAAAAGGGCTAATATCTATCCCAGCAGAGTGCTGCCCCCCTCACATCTCAGATGCTCAGGTAAGAGCTGCCCTCTCCAAAGCAAGAAACACAGCATCAATGGGACCAGACGGTGTCCCGGGCTGCATCTTACATGAACTCCAAGAAGAGCTAAACCCAAACCTAAAACTACTGTTCAATCTCAGCCTTACTACAGGATATGTACCCAAAGAGTGGCGTACAGCAACAGTGGTCCCTCTCCACAAAGGTGGTGCCTCAACGAATCCTGGAAACTATCGCCCCATAAGTCTCACTAGCTTGGTCTGCAAAGCTATGGAAAGGATCATCATGGACCTTATAAATAAAGATATTGGGGACCTGCAGACACTGGATCCTACCCAGTTCGGTTTTGTTAAGGGCAGATCCTGCCTCTTGAACCTGGTCAATTTCTTTGAAACAGTCACCAAGGCCATTGACAAGGGGAAGGTGGTCCACACAGCCTACCTGGACCTCGCAAAAGCCTTTGATACAATACCCCACTCGGGCATTATAGATAAGCTCACCAGCTTAAATATAAACCCCTATGTCACTAGATGGGTTGCAAACTGGCTCAAGGACAGAACCCACATGCTCCTTGGTACACACATACTGCCTTATGCTGCAGGACATGGTTTACATAGCGACCTCCGTGTTTATCACACAGGTTAGGACACTGACAGTGCTGCTACACAACTACAGCAGTGTACACCGGAGGATGCATGCACTGGACACTGCCCTCAGCACGGTGAACTGCAGTGTTTGTGCAGTACCAGATGCATGAGTCATGGATCACAGGTGTTACCCATCACTGACAGGCTATGCCCCTTACCATTCCTGTCGTCCCCTACACATGTACCACACATGGATAGGGGTGTGGTATCCCGGGTCAACACAGAGACACACACCTCCAGGTTGTTGGCACAGCACAAACCATCAGGGCCTACTCAGGTGCAGCTGACAGTGTGTCGGAATGCCATCTGGTCCATAGCATGGCACACACAAACCTCACATACACAGGACGACCACCTATCCCCCATAACAACAGCGGCAATATGACAGTCCCATAAACTGTGTTTATAAGGCCATACTGCATCCAGCCGAACATTGTGTGTGAGCATTGCTGTGGCTACAACACTCTAGTTGACGGGTTCACAGCATGTGGTCACCGAAATGCAGTGGAATGACATGTTACCACTACCACAACAGGTGGGAACATACAGCACCTGTACATTGCCTACATGTACACTATATGGGCCAGACCAGATGTGTATCCCCTGCTGTAGGTCTTTCACCATGGACACCCACACTGTTTAGGGACATACCACGTGCGGACCCTGCACAGCAGGACACACTGTCATAATGGTATACATTGCTAATACCATTTATCCACACAAAGCATGTGTCAGACATGGTAACTACTGCAGCTCACAGGTATTCCTGTGTATGTGTCACACACATACATCATGTGTGCAATGCCATTGCTGGGTTAGGCAATGGCATGCATTGGAATGTACACACACCCGCACAAGGTCATACTGTGTGACACAACCACACACGATAGTTGTGGGTTACCCAAACATACCTATCTGTACTCTGACGATGGTAATAGACACAGTAGCAGAGAACACTATTGGCATTACTAGCCAACTATCCCCGTCTGGCTGTGCTGATAGTGTGGTGACATCTCCTGTGTTTACTGGTGGGGTATGCAGCATCTGGTGTACAGTATTATTTGCCAAAAGTATCTGTACCCTCAGACTTGCATTTACACACACCCTACTACCCCCACACACATGCAAACGTGCCATATGCAGGATTCATTCCCCTACCTACCTATGTCATGTCACATGGGAGGGACGCATTAGCAAAGCGCACTGTTCGGTTCACTACATAGTTCCTCGTCCCCGGATATACTTAGAGGGTGCTGACAACATCAGTACTTTGACAGGGTAATGTGCTTCAGGTGGTGTGATCACCTGATTGCCAAAACTAACATGTCTTTCATACGGACATGCACACACACACATGTATGTACAGGTGTCAAATCCCTACGTAATGACATTACGATACACAGGGGAAACACATTAGCAGAGCGCGCTATTCGCATTACTGGGAGCCTTCCCTTCTCCTGCTGTACCTATACGGTGCTGACATCATCTGTGTCAAGAAAGGGGTTGTGTGCATCCTGTAGTGTGTTCTCCCATCTGGCAAAAGGAACATTTCCCTCATACATACCTGCACACACACAATCATCCCCCCACCTCCAAACACACGCACGTGGCATCTGCAGGATTCAAACCCCTACCTAACTATGTTATGACACTTGAGACGGACGC
This sequence comes from Protopterus annectens, assembly GCF_019279795.1. Classification (NCBI taxonomy): domain Eukaryota; kingdom Metazoa; phylum Chordata; order Ceratodontiformes; family Protopteridae; genus Protopterus; species Protopterus annectens. Next base: position 1,954,792,424 of record NC_056737.1, read on the forward strand.
ATTAGCAGAGCGCACTATTCGCATTACTGGGAGGTTTCTTTCCTCCTGCTGTACCTATTGGGTGCTGATGTCATCGGTGTTTGGAAAGGGAATGTGCATCCTGTAGTGTGTTGCCTTATTTGCCAAAAGGGACATTCCCCTCACACACACTACCCCCCCCTCAGACAGGCACACACACTTGCCATTCACAGGATTCAAACCCCTACCTAACTATGTTATGACACTTCAGACGGACGCATTAGCAGAGCGCGCTATTCGCATTACTGGGAGGTTTCTTTCCTCCTGCTGTACCTATTGGGTGCTGATGTCATCGGTGTTTGGAAAGGGAATGTGCATCCTGTAGTGTGTTGTCCTATTTGCCAAAAGGGACATTTCCCTCACACACACTACCCCCCTCAGACAGGCACACACACTTGCCATTCACAGGATTCAAACCCCTCCCTAACTATGTTATGACACTTGAGACGGACGCATTAGCAGAGCGCGCTATTCGCATTACTGGGAGGTTTCTTTCCTCCTGCTGTACTTATTGGGTGCTGATGTCATCGGTGTTTGGAAAGGGAATGTGCATCCTGTAGTGTGTTGTCCTATTTGCCAAAAGGGAGAATTCCCTCACACACACTACCCCCCTCAGACAGGCACACACACTTGCCATTCACAGGATTCAAACCCCTACCTAACTATGTTATGACACTTGAGACGGACACATTAGCAGAGCGCGCTATTCGCATTACTGGGAGGTTTCTTTCCTCCTGCTGTACTTATTGGGTGCTGATGTCATCGGTGTTTGGAAAGGGAATGTGCATCCTGTAGTGTGTTGTCTTATTTGCCAAAAGGGACATTCCTCTCACACAGACACACACACTTGCCATTCACAGGATTCAAACCCCTACCTAACTATGTTATGACACTTGAGACGGACGCATTAGCGGAGCGCACTACTCGCATTACTGGGAGGTTTTTTCCTCCTGCTGTACTTATTGGGTGCTGATGTCATCGGTGTTTGGAAAGGGAATGTGCATCCTGTAGTGTGTTGTCCTATTTGCCAAAAGGGACATTTCCCTCACACACACTACCCCCCTCAGACAGGCACACACACTTGCCATTCACAGGATTCAAACCCCTACCTACCTATGTTATGACACTTGAGACGGATGCATTAGCAGAGCGTGCTATTCACATTACTGGGAGGTTTCTTTCCTCCTGCTGTACTTATTGGGTGCTGATGTCATCGGTGTTTGGAAAGGGAATGTGCATCCTGTAGTGTGTTTCCCTATTTGCCAAAAGGGGCATTTCTCTCCCGCAGACTTACACACACACCAATCCCACTCACACACACACACACACTGAGCATTTGAAGCCCATACCTAACTGTGTTATGACACTTGAGACGGACGCATTAGCGGAGCGCGCTATTCGTATTACTGGGAGGTTTCTTTTCTCCTGCTGTACTTATTGGGTGCTGATATCATCGGTGTTTAGAAAGGGAATGTGCATCCTGTAGTGTGTTTTCCTATTTGCCAAAAGGGGCATTTCTCTCCCGCAGACTTACACACACACCAACCCCACTCACACACACACTGAGCATTTGCAGGATTTGAAACCCCTACCTAACTGTGTTATGACACTTGAGACGGACGCAGTAGCAGAGCGCGCTATTCGGATTACTGGGAAGTTACTTTCCTCCTGCTGTACTTATAGGGTGCAGACATCATCTGTGTTTAGAAAGGGGAATGTGCATCCTGTGGGGAGGCAGACACCAAGCACACTCTGGCTAAGCTGTCATTCCCTAGGGCAAACGGCCTACTGTTGACCTCTACACCCATATGTTTAATTGTCAAATGCACATTATTTGTTGCTGATAGACTGTTTGCACATCTTCATTGTCATAACATTCCATGTTTGTATGAACTACTTGTTCATCTGTGGAAGATGTTTGCATATGGGAAGGACCCACTATATCACGTATGTCTCTGTAGTCATCTAGCTGTGTGCACTGGGCAGACTGCTATAATGTGGTTGGTTCCTGGATTACAACATAACAATACCAGCTATGTGTGTCCAACTGCTACACCAAGATTTGGCCTAAGTGTGTGAGCATGCCCAGTTCAGCCTTCCCATGGCATGTTGTCAATGTGTGTGAGCATGCCCAGTGTGAGCATTCCATATGTTGGACTCTGCAGCCCACCACATTTGTGGATGTGTGTGAACTTCAACTACTATCACCCGTTTATGGTTGTGTGTTGTGTGTCATGTTGTGTGGTTACGGTACAACTGCTTTGTGTGTGAACACAACAGGGTTATACTGTGCCTGCAGTGTTTGCATGGGATACTTTGCATACAGTTGTCAACATCCTTTCACACTGACCTAACACTGTAGTACTGTATAGTGTACTGGTAGTACTTTGACTGTGGTGGGCAGTATCCTAGGCTTTACTGCTATCACTGCTTTACATTTCGATACTGGGCACAACAGCCTGGTTATGGGCCAGTTGTGTACATCTGACCATGTTGCATTCTGTTCAGATATGAACTACTTACACCAGGCTTGTCCGACATTGGTAGTGTATTCCACAACATAGGTGTACATTTGCAAACACTAGTGATGTGCCCTAGTCCATGTGTAATGCTAGTTGGGGAGTATGTTTGTCCTTCAACACACATTGTAAGTGGAGTTTGCCATGACATATGTCATGGTTTGTATACTGTGCCTCTGTCTACCTGTGACATGACAGTGGTACCCAGGTTAAATGTACCATCTCCCATCCACTCATCTGGATTCCTATTGAGGTAGATTGATATGTGACTCTATGGGTAGCCTGTGCTGGGGGTGGCTTGTGTGTTATGGAGCACGCAGTACAGCTTGTCCTATGTAAGTCAGTGCTGGGGTTCAGGTCTCTCATGTGCATAGCTCACTGCCATTCAGATTGTGCAAGGTGCAGCATGTTTATTGATGCCAGCAACACAGGCAACACATGGCATCTGGGCGAGCTCTTTGATACTCCTGATGAGGTACTGTTGGGGACTTTACAGTTGCTGGAAGTGTCTGTTGAGGTACATCCCACAGGGGCAATTGTAGTCAATTGTACTGCTGATGATGGATGACTGCAGAGCCACAATGACCTCCCCTTATCTAGATCTGACAGCCTTCATGATTAGGTGGGTATATGGTATGTTCCTGTAAACACTACAGCACATGTTTGTCCAATGCAGGATATCTATCACCTTGTGTCCCCAGGTCTCTCATTACATGTTGACTACATAATGGGTTAACACATATGTGGTAATTGGTGGGCACTTACTGTATATCCACGGGGGTTGACTATACACGTTTCTGCACTGAGCTTGCTGACATGGCTATGGCACCGGTTGTCTGTTTCTATGTGGCCCTTTTGTGGGATGCTTGTGTCATCTGGTGGATCATATGTGGTGAGCAGTTTGTAGTCCTCTGCAACCATGTTTGGACACAGTCCTTCCATGTTTGCCTGTACCTATGGGACATATATACCAGACGGGGGAGATCCCAGGACGAAGCCTTGTGGGATGCCAGTTATATCTGGTTTGTAGTCTGACATGGCTGCAGCATGTCTGACCATGTCTGTTCTGTCCTTGGTCTGGTTTGCAACCCCTCTACTGACATGTGGGTTTATATTTAGACTGGTGAGCCTATCTATGATGAACACGTAGGGTATTGTATAGATGCCTTTGCAAGGTCCAGATACACTGTGTGGGGCACATTGCCCTCATCAATGACCTTACTGGCTGTTTCAATTGAGTCAAACATGGTTAGGGGCAGGATCTGCACTTGGGTGGGCCACACTGGGTTGGGTCCAGTGTCAGTAGGTCCCCAATATCTTTATGTCTATGGTACATGCTGATCCTTTCCATAGCTGTGCAAACCGAGCTTCTCAGGATTCTGAGGTGGTACTGTTCAGTATCCATTCAGGCAACACCTTTGTTGAGAAGGACCACTGTTGTTGTACACTGCTCTTTGGGTACATATTCTGTGGTAAGGCTGACATTGAGCAGTAGTGTGGTTTTGCATTCCATTCATCTTGGAGTCCATGTTGCACTAAGCCCAGGACAACATCTCATACCTTTGCTGCTGTGTGTTTTGCTTTGTAGATGTTGGCTGTTACCTCAGCATCTGCAATGTCAGGGGGCCAGCAGTCTGCTGGGATAGATATTCTGCATTCGGGGGGGGGGGGTTTGCACTGCACCTGTCAGGATGTATGTTGGCAGTATGTGTGTGTGCTTGTGATATTTGTGTGATTCAGGACATATCTGTGAATTCCCAACATGGTTCCTACCATCAGTTGTGAAGGCCTTGGGATTATCCTTAGTGTCCTGTATGATTTGTATCTTCATAGGTTCATAGGGTCATACTAGGCTATCCACCCTGGGCATTTGTTAGCCTAGCCAGAGTGTGTGTGGCTTTTGACACCCCTTGCTATGTGCATATTATGGCCATTGATGTTGTGCTTGGCTGTGCCCCTGTCTGGACATGACACAGTGAAGACCCCCAGTGTAACTCTACAATCATCCATCCACTTGGCAAGATTCCTGTTGAAGTGTGTCAGTGAGGAGCTCTGCCTAACATGGAATGGGATCCTGGTCCAGGGTGTGGAGAGCCTCTGGAATGTGTATCTGTCCCACCAGCACATCCTATTTCATTATTAGTTGAGGTTGACATCTCTCCCTCTCCACAGCTCCAATGGCTTTGTGTTTTCTAGGGTGGGGCATGTCCATTACTCCTGTGTTGGGCATGGCCTCCTACATCAGGCATGCAATGCCTCTGTGTAGGCCGTATGTGACTGGATTCAGCTGGGGTGTCTACAGCCAGGCAGCATATGACATGTATTTGTGACCCTTTATCCTATTGGTGAGGTACCTTTGAGGTCTTTCTAACTGCTGCAGGTGTCAGGTAAGATACATCCCATATGAGGCATTGTACTGGATTATGGGTGTGATTGGAGAAAGGTATAGGGGCACAATGACCTCTGTTGCCGTAGATGTGACTCCTTTCCTGCTACAGTGTCACATGTAGACAGTCTTCCTAGCCACATTGGCAATGTGGGTGTCACATAACAGGTTACTGTCCACGTGTGTCCCTAGGTCCCTGGTTCCTCTTTCTATACATACTGGTTTACCACCTATGTGGTAATTTGTGGTACCTTGTTTGTTATTTGGTGGGACATTCATACTGTCCATTGTCTTTAGGATGGCTGGGTGGGGTTATTGTGTGTGAGAGTGCATTTTGTAGCATACTACAGATTGCACAGCAGTCTTGCCTACAGTTAGTTGCACATGTGTGTACTCCAATGCCTTGTGCATTGTCAGTTACCTGGACGTATGGGTGTCTGTGCTGACTAGGATACTCACCCTCCTTTTATGTTTCGTTCCAGGGTTTGGGGCCATGACACATGATACGTGGTATAACCTGGTAGTGCTGGTGTGCTGTCAGGAGGCTTGAAGCAGGATTCTGTCACTGCACAGACATCGATGTTCTCCATTCTGGGGATGGCCTCGGGAGCATGCATATTGGGCGTACACATCTGGCATTGGTCAGCATTTCCCTTATGTTTCTTCCCACTTATGTTTTGTAGGGTGGTGGGTCAGTCTTTTCAGCCTTGCCTACGGAAGGCTCTATGGAGGTGGCAAAGGCCTTATCCAATATTCAGACGCCCAGGGGTAACAGGTGCAGGCCATCCCAAGGACAGCTGCGTGGCTTGTCAAGCATGGCATCCCAGGCGGACAGACATTGCATCCCCTTGGATTAACACCAGTAAGTGTGCCACTTGCTATGACTGATCATTCCGTGTTTGTACTGTGGCATTACTCTTGTAAGGGTAGGATGCTGCGAACGGTGTGTGTCATACCGGCCTGGACTACATAATCAGATAGGTCATCTATGTCTCTTTTCCTGTAGTCTAGGGTGGTACATCTCAGCTCATTCACACCAGCATGGACTATGACTGCATCATATTTCTACTTGCTTTGGAGTGACCTACATACTTCTGTTATGTGGCATATTGTGGCAGCCTACAGGCAGCTTACTGTACCCTTTCCCTTGTTCAGTCTGGTGTGCAGGACAGTGGTGTGTCTGACTATGGAGTCACCTATTACAACTGTATCAGGCATGTTGTTTCTCCTTCTGGCCTGTGACTATTTGGCACACCAGCTTTGTGTGCTATGTGTTGCATGTGCTATGTTTGGGGGCTGTTGGATTGGGTGTCTGCTTTAGAGGCCTCTGTTGGTGGGCTGTGTTTCTAATTTGTGCCTCTGGGAATGTTTGTCTGTGTTTATGTGTTTGGTTTGCAGTTGTGATAGGTCTATGTGGGACTGTGTTTGTGGTGTGTGTGGTTACCTTCTCCTACTGACTTGTTTTGGGAGTACTGGGTTGAGGGAGCTCAGCCTCCTGTTTGGATGGATGGTTGCATCTCTCACATATTTTTGTATTTCTTGGGTGGAGTTGGGGGTTGTCTGTGTACCTGGGCCAGGTGTGACATTGCCTCGGGATTCACAGATTCCACTTGTTGTGGCTGGCCTTAGTGGATTGCATGTGTGGACAGATGTTATTGCCATACTACTGATCTGTGCTTACGTCATTGTTTATGTTTGCTCTATCATGTAGTAGCTTCCTCGTTCTCTTGCATGTTTTGGTTATGGGTGGTGTCCACCATGCCAGATATAGGCACTGTGTTTTCTTTTAATTTAGGACTGCATAATCCAAGCATTCCTGGCAGTGTTCATGGAATGGCTGTATTACAGGTTCTGTGGTGTGGCCCATATTTTGCACCTGCACGGGACCTTTAATGGATTCCACATCAGTTTGGAGGGGTGCAGATATTGCTTAACACATGTTTTCCACTGTGGTTTCCCAGCCAGGGACTGTGGTCAGGTTTTGGATATCCAGTGTGATTACACTATGGTCTGGTTTTACCAGTGAGCAATACACTTCTCATCTTGACATCCAGTACCCATGTTGCTGATTATCACATCCGGTATGCTTACCCCTCTTGTGGGCGTGGTACATTGTTCCTGGACCTTTTGGTTTGTGGATTCTATGAACCTTTGTCCGACACTGTTGGAGCTAGTATAATGTTCCGAGTCTATATCTGTCTGGGTATTTGCAGTCACCCAATATAATGTGGATTGGGGGACTTGATATATTCATGTATTCCAGCATAGGCCAGATGCAGTTCCTGGTGTTGGGACAGTAGTCTGTAGCAGGCTATAAACTGGGGGGCAGTTTTAGCCACTGTTACTTGAGCATGGCTAGTCCATGCTGCTTTTTGTGGTGGTACCAACATGGGGGTGTGGTTATCCTTGACTATTCTTGCTAGTCACCCTCCTATTGTAGCTTGTTCCAACTTTTGAGGCTGTACAGCACAGTATGAGGTGTAACCTGGTAGTGTTAGGGTGCTGATGTGAGCCTTGCCTCAGTTTTCTGTTACAGCACAGTTATCAACATTCTCCATACTGGGTGAGTCCAGACTGCATGCATCTTGCTGTTTCAACTTATCCATTATCATATTCTTATCCCTTCTGGTACCTATGGAGATAGGTTTGTCTTTTGCGCCTTACCTATTCAGGGCACACTGTGGGTGACGACAGCCTTTGCCAGTATCCATACGGCCTGCACTGATAGGTGCACGCCAGTCCTAGCAGGTGGTGCATCATGTCATGCTCAGCATGTCATCCCAGACTGGCACACACTGGGTCCCCTTTGACTAACTGCGATACTTCAGTCAATTGTTGCACTTGATCATCTCGTTGTCATGTTGTGGCATGATGCTTGGTGAGGATAGGATGTTAGTCAGGGTCCACAGGTGTGCATATAGTACTTGGTGTTACATTACTTGACACATAGCATTCATGCCTCAGGTGGTGCAGCAGGGCTGCCTCTGTCGGATGTGCATATTACACTTCCCTGTACATGTTTGAGAGCAGGTTGTGTCATGTTAGGCATCCCTGTTACTATATGAGTGAGTCAGAGAGGGGTATCATTCCCAAGGTTCCTACTGTGCCAATGTATGTGCTATGCGTTGCCTCTTTGCCAAGGCCAGGGCATACTGGGCACGCCTCCTTCTGCCTACTGGGGCAGACTCAGGTTGTTCCTCCTCCGAGTCACGCTCTGCCTGTGCTGGCCTTGGCAATGGTGGGGGGCTGTTTGGCCTGGCCCTATGCTGGTCCTGCTGCAGCTGTTTTCGCAAGATCATATTATGTAGCATAGCACATACCATGACAATTTGGGTACATGTAGTTGGTGTGTACTGCAAGGCTCCACCAGATGTGTCCAGACACCGGAACCGTGACTTGAGCAGCCGAAACACACGCTCTATCACATTACGTGTTTGTGCGTGTGCCTCATTATGGCGTTCCTGTTCAGGTGTGTGTGCGTTTCTGATGGGTGTCATCAGCCACGGCTCCAGTGCATAACCTGCATCCCCCACTAGGTGTCCGTGTGGGATGTCCCCAATGACAAATGTCTGGTACAGCTGCGTCAAATGCCAGATGTGGGAATCATGATAACTCCCAGGGCAGCCGGCACACACATTCATTATTATGCCCTGGGCGTCACACATGACCTGGCAGTTGATGGAGGGGAAGCCCTTGTGGTTTATGTAGGCCCTACCCCGCTCTCCTGCTGGTGCTTTGATGCGTATGTGCGTTCAGTCTATAGCACCCAGTACCTCAGGGTATTCCGCTATTTGCTGGAAGAGACGCATATTGCTGGCCAATACCTCACGGGCATTGGGGAAATATACATGATCACCGACATGTGCTGACATGGCATCCAGGAACTGGTGTAGTACCCTGGAGGCTGATGCCTGTGATATCCCCATCATATCGCCAGTTGGTCTCTGGAAGGTACCTGTTGCTAGTATTCTTAGGCCAACACATACCTTGGTTTCCACTGGGATGGGTTCCCTCTGTTGGTTCTGTGTGTGAGGCGTGGCCTGCACAGCTCAACAATCTGCTGCAGGAGCTCTCTGTCCACTCTATAGCTCTACTATCTCCAGCTCATGTAACCCGTGGTAGGTGACCCTGGGCCTGTACACTCTTCTCCGTCTCCTCACTGTGGGTTGTCTGGCACCATCTGCATTGTCACCACCCTCAGCAAGTCACCTATGTCTCATTATGACAGCTATGGCAGCCCCTAGCATTTCTGCTCTGAGTTCAGCTTTTTCAGTTTTCACTTCTATTAGCTTACTCCTGTTTTGCAGTGTCTCTTAATGACAACATCCTGCAGTACTGTTTGCAGTGTTTTAAGTGCTGGGCTGGCCTACTGATTTGCCTGTGTAATTGCCTGCTTCTAATTATTTTCACCTCCTAGCTTCAGCAGTTATCCCTGCTAGCTTCCTATTAATTCTGTTGCTTCCTTTTTCCTTTCTGTTTCCTCAGGGGGGAGCAACTTGCATACTACCTGAAACATGCTCACAGTGGCTTAAACGTGTGCACACGTGCTTACAAGGTTAAGGATCTACTTATTCAGGTTTAGACGCGCGTACACCCGCGCAAACACTGTTACACGTCTGCCAACCATCTCCAACATACTCACACTGCCTTCCATGCGCGCACACCCGCGCAGACAGTGTTAAACATCTCCCAACACGCTCCCACATGCTCACACAGCCTTACACGCGTGCACACTGCCTTACTCGCACTTCATTGCGTGCACACGTGCGCATGCACGGCCAGCAAGGAACTTTAGTGTAGGTAACAGTGTACACCTTCCATTTCTTGGCTTTCCTTGACTTATCTAGTGGCACACCTCTTTCCATGATCTGTGCCTGTCATCTGTCATGTTACACTGGCCTCCAATGAACTGCGTTTCTTTCTACCATTCCCCCCAGTGATGTCACCTATCTCCTACTCTATTCCTCCCCCTTTTGTATCTCTTACACTACTCAGGCCGTGCTCATTTGTTATGTGACTGTGGTATTCAGTATCCTAACCCTCATTTACATAAGATTGCCTACTAATGCTTAGTTACATGTCTTAGACTCAGCTTCCCCCCTTAGCAACCACTGCATGGTAGCCATGTTGGTTTTGGTCTGCTGGTCCCTGCATTGTCATTCCATGTATTACATGAATCCCACATTTGTGGGTTTATACCCTTCTTTTTTATGGTTTTATACAGCGCAGCCCGTTTGCGCGGGGCTGCGCTGGGTTTAAACATTGGCGATTGCCGAAAAAAAAAAAGTTATATTTTTAATATTTTTGCATCAGGTTATCATGCCAATGGCCACATATTTGGCCATTGGCATGCTGCCTGATTCATATGCAACCTTTTTTGGGAGCTGACATTGCTCCGTTGTGGATTTTGCAGAAATGTACTCAGTTGTCAACTGAGTACATTTCTGCAGCTAAAACGTCTCCTACACGGACTGGCTTCTGCTTCGTGGATCGCTAATATACCTCATTTGCATACCTTTCTGATGCAAGTGAGTTATTTAGCTTGTCCACACCCAGTCCGTGTAAGAGACGTTTTAGCTGGTCTCTTACACGGAGTTTAGGGCTGTTCCTGGATCGCGAGGCTTGCATGGAGTGTTGCACATCTCTTACACTCCGTGCAAGCCTTCGTGAATCCTGCCCTTGGTCTTTACAAGCAAACAGCATGCCATAAACATTTGTAAACAATTGTTGAAAAGGTTGTTTTTTCACTGTTGTAAAAACAAACATTCACAACAATAAACTGTTAAATACCCTCTCTTTCTTCCATCCTTTATCATAAGCCCTCTGTAACCCCACAAGATGGTCTACTTTTATTCCCTATCCTCCAAAACCTTATGGTAAGGCTTAGCCATCCTATAAAATGAACTTGCACATCCAGTTATACTAAACACATCAGAATTGTTAAGATATAGATAGGTTGCTGACATTCACCCCCCCCCCAAAAAAAAACACCATAATATACAGTCTCTCTCTCGCTGTCTTGTCATCCAAAATCTGATAGTTTTACAGTAAGCAAGCAATGTGGTTAGAATTACATCATCCACATCCATCCTACTGGAAAAATACAACATTTCCTTCACCTCTTTAATCCTAAAATGGCAATTATAGACTAGACTTGAAGGCTGTGATCTCCTCCTACCAGTCCATGCAAGAAAAGCAAGTTTGTCAGGATTAAATTGTATAAGATGTCTGCATGCCTTGCCACTCCATTCTGCCATCATACACCTGCACCTACCATGTAACCCAGCCATTTCATATGCATATGTGTGTGGGGGTGTGCGTATATGTGTATGCATGTATATATTATATATCTGTGTATGTATGTATATATTATATATACATTTATATATATATATATGTATATTTATATATATATATATATATATATATATATATATATATATATATATATATATATACATCTATATATATACATATGTGTATACATATACATATATATGTGTATATATATATATATATATATATACATTTTATATATATATATATATATATAGATATATATATATATATATATATATATATATATAAATAGAGGGAGAGAGAGCGAGAGAGAGAGAGAAAGGGATACAGAGTCCCACATGTGGTGCACAAGAGAGTACCCACAGAAGTCAGTAGCTATTATTACTCTGTATGTACCTCTTAAATTGATTTAGCAGCACAGTTTTTGCATATACAGCAAAATGATCACTATTGCCTGAAATGTAGATTCCTCCTGTGTGATAACAATTGCCTGGATCCTCAATTCCTGTCTCCTATAATAATTAGCACAGAAAGGAGGCCTCAGTAATCAATTCCATACATTTACTAAAGTAATTATTTATTCAAACTTCTAGTTTCTGAAGTGCTGGATAGAAATTCTGCATTATAGGAGGAAGCCTTAGTAAACTATTCCACTCGTTTAATAAAATGCTTATTTTTGAAAGCACTGTTTTCTGAAGTACTGTTTACATTTCTTCCTTATTATGTAATGCTTTCATGGTGCAGTACACACGGTGGTGCAGTGGTTAGCGTTGCTGCCTCACAGCAAGAGGTTCTCCAGTTTGATCCTCGGCTGGGGTGCCTTCTGTGCGGAGTCTGCATGTCCTCCCTGTGGTCGCATGGGTTTCCCCCGGGTGCTCCAGTTTCCTCCCACATCCCAAAGACATGCTGTAGGTGGATTGGGCACACTAAATTGGCCCTAGGCCTGAGTGCGCATGTGTGTGCCTTCTGTGGCAGGTTGGGCACCGGGCTGGCAACTCGACACTGTAAAACACCACTGCCAATCATGAGAGGATGGTGATCTACTTTGGTGACCCCTAACCGGGAAAAGACAGAAGATGTGCAATAGAAAAGACAGAGTACCTGTAAAACATGGTGTCTGTTTGTAAGTTACACATTATAGCCTTCTTGAGCTTGAAAGAATATCTTTGAATCAGTCTGTATGTGTACTTTAAGATTTCTATACAGAATAAAGAGGACTCAGAAAATATTAATGTTTTGCAAAGAGTATAGAGTTTGGTAAACTAAAATAACATGTCCATATACCTAGATTCTTCATGCTTGGAGCAAGTCATGACCCCAAACTGCAAAAATGTTCATATATATTACTGATTTGCAAAATTATCAGTGGCGATACATACAGAACAAGAAGCATACTGCAGTATTTTTGTATTACATGCAATGCCATAAAACACTTACCCATTTGCAAAACCCGTATAAGGAAGAAATGAAAAACAGGAGATCTCTCTCAAAAGAAGCACAATATAGGCAGCCAGAGAGTTCTTTGCTTTTGTGAGACTGTGATTCATTCATTACTGTTGGTGATTGCGGGGAATGTATACATATATGGTCTCACATTGTTGTCTGACAGCACTGAGGCATCATGTCCTGGAGGGAATGGTATTCTGTCAATTACTTTAGAAAATGAAATATGCAAGGTTGCTCATTAGTACCAGCATATGAAAGTGAATTTTGACATGATCTATTGATTACAGTTTGAGGGATCTGTTGTGTGGTGTCCTGACTACAGAACAAGACCTGTAATTTCACTGTGTTAGAGAAAAGTGGGAAAGGACCCCCATCTGTGGACTGTCTTGTAGCATCAATATCCGTGGCATGCCACTGTGCCTGGCCATGCACTTATGTTACATGACAACAGCAGACATGCACTGATTAGCCATAGCTACCAGTTAAGTTCAGAAGATGGACTATGTCCTCCCAAATCAAATTCCTTCACTACCCAATAGTAGCACTATATGCTGGTGAAGTTTCTGTAGCTGGATGCGCTAAGGTTGTCCTGTAGGAGTCTGGCAGTTGCCATTATCTAGAAGGCAACAGCTTCGTAACAAGTTAGTATCATTTGGCAAAATATTATTTCAGAGACCAATGAAAAATAAGTAACAGTGATCCAGTTCAAATACAGGATTATATTCCAAACAACACATTCAGCTGAGGCAAAAAGGATACTGTGATATAATTTTAAAATGTATGGCTGCTTAGTATTTGTGCAAACAGTGATGGTCACAGAATAAATAAATGGCTACATTGCTGACACAAATACCTTTTTCAGTGAAGATCTGTAAACAGCCAACTTCACAGCCAGAATGCTCACCACATGGCTTTGTAAAGGAGGATATTTCAGTTAGCACATCCATTTTGAGTTGCTGTCATGACTTACATTATTAATGGACCCCATTTACATTGAGTATTATGGAATCATATTATTGGAGTAGCAGTCTTTTTCAGCATAGCATGTTAAACATCTTCTAGGTCATATCTACAGCTCTTCAGAGAGATTTGCAGGGATAAATAAAATCAGATGGCAATACATATATGGTATTGCTTTGTTTGAAGCAGATGTCTTATGTCTTGTGGTAGATAGGTTCAGGATTTTATTCATCCTTGACTAACTCTTTGTGCCAAGTCTTGTTGGCTGTACTGGGCAACCTGAGGATATCTGGACATTTTACACCATATTATTAACATATATGGGTACTTCAACAACACCATTTTGAGATGAACAGATGTTGATAATTCCCTCTTGCTACAAGGATCACCTGTGTTTAGACCACAACAGAATCCATTTCTTCAAGCTTGAAAGAAGAGGGTTCTGACTACAGACCTCTGCCAGTGCATAGAGATTCAGTAGAATGGGGTACAGGTATGCTACCAATTTAGTGACCTCAGCACAAGTAGAACTGCTTGATGGAGCAGATGACAGTAGAGTCACTGTCAAATTTTATTGTGTAACTTTTCTAAATGGATCTTTACTTTCTTTTACAAACTTATGTCTATGTAATCCATTTATACCTCTCGAATGTCCAGATTTTTGCACAATGTCCAGTTTTTTACCTCATATTTTTGGTATGTTCCCCATAAAATTTGTGGTTTTCTTACAAGTCATTGAGGATTAAAGTCAGTAAACAATGGCAGACATTTGGCATTCAGACTTCTTATCTTTCAGAAAATGCATGTTAATGCAAAACCTGTTGTTCTAGCAACTTTCTAAGATTATAATAGCAACAATTAAAATCTGTCCCTGATTTTGGGCCTTTGCTTCTACATTATTTTTGGCTTTATGTATATTTTCTGTACTAAGAGGATGAGAGGCATGATTCCATTACACATTATTCCCAGAGAAAGCAGAGTACTTTGATCTCTGCCTGCTATGTGAAATAACCCGTTTAGACCTGTATCTTTGTTTACTTTATTGTGTAGATTGTGCACAAGTTGGTACTGCATCATGCTTGTTCAGCTGGGCATGGTTACAATTTATGCATGTTTTATCTAGGTAATGGTTATGCACATTGTCTATTCATTGTGCCTTTGCCATGCACACATAAGCACAATTTAAAACCATGTAGGCATGTATGTGCAATCTTTTACTCTCTAGACTGAAACAATATTGCTTGTCTTTTAATGACGTGGTGCTAAGTAGTCGTACATACAGACACATGCACACACACACACACACACACACACACACACACACACACACACACACACACACACACACACACACACACACACACACACACACACACACACACACACACACACACACACACACACACACACACACATATATATATATATATATATATATATATATATATATATATATATATATATATATATATATATATATATATATATATATATCTATATAAACACACACACACACACACACACAGACATATATATATATATATATATATATATATATATATATATATATATATATATATATATATATAGATATATATATGTATACACATTTATACCAAATGGGTTTGCATGTCACTGCCACCTAGTACTGAAGGCTGCTGTGTTACCTGCAAATTAGTGTTTGATTGTCAGTTTAAGTGCCTTTTATTGTGCACTGCCATTATGACTGACATTGATCTATAACTTTATCTGAGCAATTGTTCCTTTATGGTGTCATTTCTACATTTGTATAGGAGACAGCTTAAGTTACTCATATGAGACGAAACAGTATTTTTGGGAGAGACATAATACCTGTTTTGTTAGGTCACAAATAAGATAGCATTCTTCCATGCAATAGCAATTGTGGGATCCATGTTATAAACAGATATTTATGTACATATGTTGCACAATAGAAGTAATGGCTTCATGCTGACAGGTGATGTATGCAGATATATATGTGGTAACTGCTTTCTGCACATGTGTGTTACAGGCAGAGATGAAAGGGTGGCATGTTGTCCCACATACTCCAGAAGAATGCATTACTTGGCATATCAGAGACATGTTTTTTGTTAGTTGTACACCTGTAGTCAGATTAGTGTTTTTTGTGATTTGTACTGACTGTTTTGTGTGTACATGCATACGTTGTGGGTTCTAGAGGCATCGTCCAAGATTTTGATACCCCAAAAGAGTAGGTCCTAGGTCCTGATGACTGGTAATACATCTAATCAGTGGACACCTATAGTGAAATTAGTCCACAGGGAGTGGTTGCCACTAAAGACCCTGCTACCCAAATAACTTTTGCAGATCTTCAGCAGGAGATGCATAGTCCACTGAAAGAGATATTTGAAGGGATGATGGCCCCCAGCCTGTGGGAGATGGCTACCACACTGTATAGGATCTTGTAAGCACCGGAATCCTGTGCATCATATGAACACCCTGAGTAAAAATTGTCATTTAACAACTCTTTGAGATGAGTACGTTAACTTTAAAAATATGCACATATATTATGGTAGTGCTTAATGTTTATTTTGTACCTCCAGCTGGGCACTGGGAATGCATACTGTGGATACTACTTGGGGCAGTAAATGACAGTTTTTGTTTGCACATGTAAGTTCTGCATGTGGTAGATGTGTCAGTACATATTAGTATTGCATACCTTTTTTTGCATGCATGGGGAGTGTGCAATGCATGTAGCATGTATTTCAATGCATATTGCATGCATGTGGTTGCATGGCTGTGGTGGACACCTGTGATTGTATTTAATCTTGAATCATGAGAAGTAGCCCAGCAGTCCACTGCATACACTATAGGTGCATAATGAATGTGGTCATGTTTTATGCATTCCCTCTTTGTTGTGCATCTTCTACATGCATTTTTTGTACATGAGCTAAAACGGTAGTCACACAGCTATTACACTGTGCTAATACCTCCACCATCCTCATTTTCTGAGAGTTAAACATAACTGATGAGTTATACGCATACAAGGTTAAAATGTGTATACCCTCCCTGACTGTTTATGGCATCCCATCAGTGGTGTTTCCATATGCTCTATGACCTGCGTCCTGTCTTTGCTTGTATAGATGCTGTCACTTTGTTCAACTTTGTATAGGTCAACATTCAACTGATCAAGCTGGTACTACCAGACTTTTTTATTTCAATGGGCTATGCATGGATTATCAGACTTGTCCCTCTGGCATGACCCATGTAGTGCATGGAGTGTGTAGATAATGCTCCAATATCACAAAAATGACAAACCAGTTAAGTGCTTCTATAGTGGGAGACCTGATGTTAACAATTGTTAAGCACCACTGCTTCATTTGTTAAGATCGGGTATCTCCTAGGCAGTTAATCCTGCAGTACAGGCTAGCAAACAACAGATGAAAAATTAACTGATTTGTTTCCAACTGTTGTCTGTGTCAATAGTGTCCCTGACTTTTAGTAACAATAGAATGTGGTACACTGTCTTTATGCTCGCTAAGGGCTTTACAGATTTGTAAGCCAGCAAAACACTTGGTGCTGTTTTTCTGTAACTAGTCATACATGGAACAGATAAAACTCCATGCACTACAAAGAATAATGACCAGTCTCCCATCTTAACTCTTTATTGTGTGTTCTAAACATGGATGCCAAGATTCACCTAGAGAGCGAATTTCTTGACATCCATGTCTTGAACACATAATAAGCCAGTTATGATCAGCAAACCTGATCATAATGCTGTGTTATAGCCTGTTCAGGTGTTCTTGCAGGAGGTTTTGCATAGGGGATAGGACATCTTCACCTGCATATCCACTGTTAAGTCCCAGGACCCATGATAAGACCCATTTTGGTGTTTCAATGAAATGGAATGGCTATCACTTTTTTGGTGTGGGAGATTTACTGGTTAACTAGAATGCCAGTTGTCAAAAACAGACAGAATCTTTTTACATTACCATTCCTTGTTTCCCTTCCATTTGCATTCAACTTTTCTGTTTATTGCATTTGAAACATATGCCTGGTCTGTGCTTCCTTCCTCTGCCTTTGTGCACCATTCTTCTATGTTTTTTGATATCTCAGTTTATTTATTTTTTTTTTATTTATCTTTTGTTGACTGCGTTAATCCCATTAGACTAGTGGCCTCTTTTCAGGGGAGACCCGCGTTGGTGTTTCTACTACTATTAGGGAAATTTGGCCAGGACATTGGGTAACTTCCTGTACTCCTTTTTATATGTGCTGTGGGATATTTTACATCCACCTGAGCTGTCACTACCATATAGGAACCTCAGTTTAACATCTCATCTTTAGGGCAACATACTCAGGAGTGTAGCACCCTCATGGTATACTGCAATATCAGTAATCCAATCATATGAAGTAGGCATAGAAATTGTGGACTTCTGGTCTTCCAGCACTAAAGGCAACTGTGCAATCTGTTGTGCCACTAACAATACCATCCCTGCTCTTAAAAATGTAAAAAATAAAAAAAAGCATCCTAGAACATCCTTAACCTAACAGTTTCTGCTCAGACATTCCTTTCTGACATTGTTTATGTGTTACTTGTCTTGCCAACTTACCTTATTTTTTATTTTCATATCACCCCAATTCTGTTGGTGGCAGTACATTATGCATTTTGTCCCCCAAGCCATATCTTCAAATTATTTATAAAGACATGATTGCCATTGTATTATTATGTGGATTTATTTGACTCACATACAATATTATGGGTTTGGATGAATCGCTGTTCACAGCATAACTGCTCCTGTCCAAAGACTTTTTTATGACAAGTAGTCATTACCAGGTGTGCTCTTTTTAAGATCTTTAGTTCATGGTAAATGTTTTGGCCTTTGTTGCCATGCACTAAGTATATGAGGTCTGTTAGTTCTGTTTTCTGTTGATGTGAGGATATCCTTGGATATCACTGCTATTACACAGTCCATCCAGAAAATTCAGAGTTTGTAGGCTGTTCATCTATTTAGGTTTTAGGAGTTATTCACTGCCTGGCATTAGATTATTTCTACCACAAAATTCATCAGCATTGCTTTCCAGACTTTTTGAAATCTGGCCTATAATCCTGGTTTGGGTTTCAAATACCAAGACTCTATTACAGTATGTACTGTGATGTCACTGGTGAATATTCCAGGAACACTCCTGTGCATTTTGACTGGGGATGTTTTCAGCAGAACATTTAAAACTCTGGGTGAGAAACATTATCAGTTCTTTTATGTGAACTATTCTGTATAGCTCTATATAGAAGAGAGTTTGAATATGTCATAAAGTCTGTATCTTGAAATACTTAAATTATATATAACAATTTTTTTTCATAATCATGTTGCCATAATTCTCACAGTTCATAATCTGATTGCTTTGCAATGCTATACTATACATTCAGTATCAAAGATTATCTTTTATAGAGATTGTTATTCCCTAATATTTTTCAGTGTTTTATAGTTTTATACGTGTTTGCCGTATAGAAAATATTTTTGAATTTGACCTTTCTATTCCTATCAGACTTCTGTCCTAGCTAAGAAAAGTTACAAGGGCATGACCTTAGAATCGTGTACCCAAAAAATTACTCTGAGCAAATCATACATCACAATATTGCTGAAAATCAGGTGTCAGCCTTCTCAGAATTCCTTATGTAGCAATATTACCTCTGAATAAGAACTATAATCACACATTATCTTTCACTCAATAGTTTGCTTTCTCCCACATCTGCACCACCTGAACACTTTGAAGTATCTACCTGTGTAGGTTAGAAGCTATTTACTTGTGAACACTTTCACTGTGATCTTGTCAAGAAAAGGATCTATCTCTTCCAATATGGCTGCTACTATATGCTTCACTAGACACACCATCACATATTCCAATAGAAAAGTTAAAACAGCTGTTGGTGCTGCTATTCTCACCTGTCCTACTCAAACTGATTGTCATCTGACATGTAAATCCTTTATTATGGACACTGACAGTTCATTCTATTCAGGTATAATCAGCAACATCAAATAAATCTCTACTGCCTGTGCATATATTCCCCTGAGTTACATGCTTCAGCTGCTGAAGAGACTCTAGACTTTTTTTCAGTTAAGTCAGTACATTAGGTGATATGGATACTTACAGGAATTTGGCAAATTACTATAGTGTCCAAGAACTATAGATTATTTGTTATGCACAACTTATTTCTCAAATCCCTCCCAATATAAAGGAATAATGGCACTTGCTGACCGTCTCTGTTTACTTTATTACCAATCAAATTTGCTTGCTGGCGCATCCAGTGATTTATAGGTTCTTAGGTTCATAGTTTTATAGGAGAATGCTAGGCTAATGGCTCAAGTGCTCTTATGAGTCTAATTTTACCCAGATTTAACCCAATTTTCTATCCCTAGGGGAAAGATAAGAAGGATCAGAAAGCAGGGGGTTTTACTATTTTTACAGACTGCTTCTATCCATAAGGGACATGAAATCCACCTCAGGGGTCCTAATGAAGAGATGAAAAGTTAGCAAGCAAAGGAGAGTACTAGTGCTGAAACTGAATATATCCTTAAATCTTGGTGATTACCTTCGTGAGGTGGACCCTGTTTTTCACAAAATCTCACCAAGGCGAGACTGATATATAGACTGTATTTATATAGCATTTATCATGGACAGAAGTAAGTCAAAAACAAAAAAAGATAGCTGGATGCACAAAACCCAGTTAAAAAACTGCCCAATCCTGGTAGGTGCACTGGTGCCAGGACTGGAAAAAATGACAGTGTAGAATCCTCAAAATGCGGAAACATTCCTACAATGGGACCAGGCCAGGCCCAGGGGGAAGATGGCCCACCCTGTTGTAGAAGGAAGTAGTAGTCCACAAAAATCACAAAAACTGATAGGCCAAAGAAGAGCCATAAAGACGATAGAGTGGACTATTGAGGATAAGACTGAAATTATGTATTGTTACTATTATGTAAAAAGCTCAGAATTTCCAGACACAAGATGTACAAAACTATTAAGAGAGAAATTAGAGGAAAGAAAAATACTTCTGCAAGAAAAACTGTCAGAAGCTTCAAATAAAAATTTGCGTTCATAAGTACAACAGATTTTTGAAAAACAGTATATAGATCAAGAAACTTTGATCTGTTTGGTAAAAGAAGCAGCCGAGGAAGTGCAAAAATATAAACAACAAAACCTAGAGATATTTGAAAAATGTAAAAAAGAAATATGGACATGGGAAAGAATGAGAGATTTGATATGGTGCAATATTTACAGTATGCAAAGGAGAAAGCCAAGTTAACTAATATAGAGAAGGCAGTCTCAAAGACATTGAAAGAGAAATACAGGTAAAAGCATCCAGATATGGAAAATTTCACAATAAAAAAAAATAATAGCACAAAGATGCAATGTGGAAAAGAAGACTAGTAAAGCAGAAGTTAAAGAAATAGAAGTTGAAGTTATGGAGTGCCTGCGAAGTGAAGTATTTAATGTAGAAGGTCTAACACAAAGTACATCACAGCATGATGGAGTGAGTCCCCAGAATAAGGAAAAGCAAGAAGGTCAGGAGATATGTGAAGAAGAAATATGGACATGGGAAAGGAAAAGAGATTTAATATGGTGTAATATTTATGCAAAGGAAAAAGCAACACTAACCAATACAAAAAGAGCAGCACCAAAGATATTTGAAGAGAAATACAGGCAAAGGAATCTGGATATGGAAAACTTTACTATACAAAAAATAAGGAAATTAAGAGGAAAAGTAGAAAAAAGAGATTAGTAATAGACAAGTAAAAGAAATAGAATTGAAGTTTTGGAGCAGCTGTAAAGAGAGGGATTTACTGTAGAAAATCAAATACAGAAATCAATACAACAGGATAGAGCAATGGATATCCAAATTAATGGGAAACCAGTGGAATAGGAAGTAATTGGTCAGGTGCCATATCAAGATATTTTGGAGCCTTCCCCAGGAAACCAGTATAAATGTTCACTTGAAGCTAGACAGCAAAGGAAGGAACACGAAACTGTGGAAACTCTGATGCAGTCAATGTTGAGGAGTGATAGGGCAGTGAGTTTCCATATGATAGAGCAATGGATGACACAGGATGAAGTTGAAGAGAATGTGCCACAGGAAGATGCTATAGAATCTTCTATAGAATGTAGAATTAGCAGCTGGAAAGGCCACAGAAGTATCTCACAAAGAGGATTACTGGCCTCAAACAAATGCCCTACACTGACTGCCTCAAAAAACTCCAGCTTTACTCCGTAGCATATCGCCTACTCCAAGATGATATCTCCCTAACATATAAAGCTATATCAAACCCAGAGCTGTTGGACATGCTACACCTAAAAAAATCCCAATCCCTCCAAGCTACATGCTTTAGGGACCTAAACCTTGTCACCACAATAAACAGGACTTGCTGGAGGGATAGATTCCTGTCCCAGAGACTTCCCATACTCTGGAACAGGCTACCCATCTATGTCAAGCAAAGTTCTTCATTAGCACTCTTCAAGAAAAATCTTGATGAGTGGATGGGAAATAGGAAATACACCACAGGGATCACTTCTGTGTATCTGCTCAGCAGTGGCACAGGAAAATAACTTTCTTGGGTGGCGTAAGCCAGGGAACCTTGTTGGCTAGGCTTACATAAGCCCTTGGGCCGATAGCCTAGTACCTACCGATGAACCTATGTCCGGAGGAAATGGAAAATAAGGGATTGCCCTCAGTTTGGAAGAAAATGAGTTAAGAGAAAAGTTACTTGATTTAATAGACATAGATATATCAAGATCAATGAAAGAAATAGACTGCAGAAGGTTAATAAACCCCCAAAAGTCAGAAGTTTGATAAAACAAATGAATACAGTAATTAGGACTGTCCATAGAAATCCATGGGATAACAGAAGTAAACAGAATATATTACTGTGCTGCTAAATTAATAACTGATAAAAATTACCACAGGAACACAGGGTAGTGAGGGAAAGAAAGGGGAGAAAGCGAATACAACCATGGAAATATCTAACAGAGGAAACTATAAAGCAGCTAAGACAAGAAGCGTCACTGTTAAAAGATTATAGAAGCAGGAACAGATCAACAAAAATACTAAGAAAGACAAATGTGATAAAAGCAATGCACAGTATTAGAACAGACCGGGATCTATCATATACTATCACAAATAAACTAAAAATGTCAGCACAGGCAGAAAGACTTAGAAGACACAAAGATAAATATAAAGAAGTACAAAATAAGCAATTTATTGATGGGCAAAAAAAAAATTTATAGAGAACTGGGAAATAAGGTGAAAGGAATTGAAAGACCACCAAAAAAGAAGAAATAGATACATTTTGGAGAAGTATCTATGAAGATCCTGTTGAACATAAGAAAGATGCTAAATGGATAGAAGAAGTAAAAGAAAGATTAAGAGGGTTAAAGGTACAGGATATGAAAAGGGATGAAGTAACAGCCAGAGAGATTAAAACAAAGTTAAGAAAAGCTTCTAATTGGAAAACCCCAGGCCCAGATGCAGTACCTAACTTTTGGCTGAAAGTATTAACATCTGCGCACGAGGATTTAGCCATGAGTAAGAACTATTTATATGTGCACCCCAAACAGACACCGCACTGGTTAAAAACAGGAAAAGCAATGCTCTTACTTAAGGGTGAACCTGCAAGCAACCCTAAAAATTATAGACCAATAACTTGTCTTCCAACGACGTATAAACTATACATAGGAATTGACACTGACAGAGTTTATAGTCATTTGGAAGAAAACTCAATTATGGGAGCAGAACAAAAGGGCAATAAAAGAAAGTCATATGGAACAAAGGATAATTTGTTGTTAAATAAAGTTATAATGGAGAACTGTAAAAAAGGAGAAAAAGCTAAATATGAACTTATGTCAATAATTCTTGAGTACAATTATATTTATTTCGAAGGTGAATATTATAAGCAGACTCAGGGAGTGGCTATGGCGGCTGCATGTGCCCCCATTTATGCAAATTTGGTCATGTTGGATTGGGAACTGAGAAATTGTTCAAGAGTGAATATTTTAAGTTTATTAGACATTACACGAGATTCTTGGATGATATTTTTATATTATGGGATGGACCCGAAATTAAAATAGAGGACTTCATAAATTATTTGAACAGTACTAGTCACTATTTAAAATTTACTTACAATTATAGTAGAGAGGGAATTGCATACTTAGACACATTTGCTTCTATTGATAATGATGGTTTTAAATCCCGTATTTATAGGAAAAAACACCTTTTCTAATAATTATTTGGAGTACTCAAGCAATCATCCATATAAAACTAAGAAGAGCATTTTTAAGGGGCAGTGCATCCGTGCAGCCAGAATGACCTCTATTTTCAAAGATATGATAGATGAAATTTACTTCATATGTAGTTTATTTAGTAATAGGGGATACCCCCTTAAACTAATGAATGAGATAAAAACTTATTTGATAGGGGAATGGGGGAAAAATTCTCCCCAGTGTTGGGTAAATCCCTTACTAACAGGGCCATAGAGAATGAACGTACAATTGAATACAAATGAGCATGTATACTGGAATATACCCTTCAGGTCACACAAGTAAAACAAATTTTAAGTAGATATTGGAATATATTTACAGTAGATAGCGAATTAAAAGAAATAGTAGGGGATGCACCATTTGTATACAAAATGGGAATCAATATGAAGTTTATTTTTGAGAGAAATAATAAGGTAGATCACATGAGTACGCAGCACAAGGGAACTAGAAAATGTGGATGTTGTAGACAATGTCACGTTATATTAGAAGATGAAGGGATTACTTTAGAGAATATTAATAGGATGAGAATTACCTTTAGTAATGGCAATTGCAACACTAAAATATCATATACATGGCTAAATGTTTAACATGTACAGGTTTTTATATTGGGAAAACCGAACGAATGTTCAAGAGAAGAATTTATGACCATTTATATGCAATTAGGAAAAATGACAGTACAAATGCACTGTATAGACATATAGCTGCTAAAGGTAATAGTCACAGATTTAAATTTGCCATCTTAGAACAAGTAAATATGAATAGTCGAGGAGGAAATATAAAAGTACACTTGGCTGAGAAAGAAGTGAGATGGCAAATATTAACTGATGCATCCACCACACTGGGATTAAATGATTACATCACTATTAAACCCATTTTACAAAAGTTACAGTACGAGATAGTTATTTATATGGTTTCACATACACACATTATCCTTATAATGTGAAAGAATTTTAAGTGAAAGGGTATACTAGTATGATAGACACAATTGATAGGCATAGAAAGTATGAATTTGGATATGCTACATTATGTACTTTATTAGAGTAGAGAATGGACTTAGAAATATAACCTGTACATATACTTAAATCATTTTAGATTTAATTTGTAATAAGAATTTTGACTATTCAGAGGCCTCCTAATTGGTATATATTTGGTATTTCAAATTTATGGTCTGTTTATGCATATAATTATTTCCCATAGGATTTTAAGTACAATGTAAAAAATTATAAAAATACAAAAATATATTAATGGTTCATATATACATACAATCTACATACATTTTATATATTTATGTATTTTATTTTTATGTAATTCATTATTAATGGATATGTAGGAAAGGACAATGTTTACAATTATATTGTACTATTTTAATATTACCTATGAATGGAGTTATGTTAGTGTAACAGATTTGAACATGTACAATTCAACATTCTTGTATTAATATGGTAGTATCTTTTTAAACATTTTACTATTTTGGTGCCAAAAAAGTATAAATTAGCTTTTGTTAATTGTATAATTGATTCTGATGAAGTCCACATATAGGGTGGATGAAAATGCTTGATCCGTATTTTATTTTGAACTGTCCGTTTGGATTCGTATTTTATTCTGAACTGTCTGATTGTTTGGAGTTGTTTCTGTAATTAAACAGGTCGTATTATAGCTTATCTTCCTTCAGGCACCTTATAGTGTTTATCGCATTTTCATTGTCGAAGTTTTAAACACTATTTTATTGTTTGCCATTAATCCATTAAGCTGTTTACTTAACAGCTTAGGCCATGCCTACAAATTGGCTCCTAGAAAACAACAAAGTCTAATGACTTCTCATCATCTCTTTGTCGATGATTTAAAACTGTATAGCTCATCAGATGAGGAACTGAAAGCACAGCTGCAGGTTGTTAAAACGCTTTCAGATGATATTGGAATGTCATTTGGTCTTGATAAATGTGCAAAAGCAACCTTTATAAAAGGAAAACTGCAGCACTGGGAAAATATAAAAGAACTTGAGCAAGAGAGAGTGTATAAATACTTGGGAACTGATGAAGGATCAGCAATAAAACATGAACAAATGTGAATAAAACTCATTAAGGAATATTTTAGAAGACTTAAATTAATCCTGAGAACAGCAGTGACATCTAGGAACAAGATCCAAGCTATAAATCAATCTGCTCTTCCTGTTCTAACTTACAGTTTTGGAGTGATTGACTGGCCCCAAAAAGTGTTGGATAGATTGGATATTAAAATAAGAAGGATGCTTCATGCTCACCAAATGATTTATAAAAATCAGTGCATACCAAGATTATATATTCCTCATTCCGAAGGAGGGATGGGCCTCCTTGAAACTGATTACATGTATAGATTTGCAATCATGGGACTCCACACATGTCTACTGACCTCATAAGATCCAAATGTAGTGAAAGTTTTAAAACATGAGGAGAATAAATCCAAAATGACGTCTCTGCTTAATCTAGCAAAAACATATCAACGTCAAGCAGGAATGGAAATCAAACCAGAAGTGAATAAAAACAGGCAGCAACTGAATGTGCCTAAAAAAAGAAAGAATATAAGGTGAAGGACCAGATGAGAAGGCAAGAAATGTGTAAAAAACATAAATATAATTGCAAGTATAGAAAACGTGTGGAAGAGCCTCATGTTTATCAAGAACGAACGCAGGAATGGTTAAGGAGAGGTGAATTCAAACCAAGAAATGGAAGGTTAATATTGGCAGCCCAAGATAGTGGGCTATGTACACGCTTGTTTGCAAAGTCCATTGAACATGTGGGAGAAACAGACAAATGTAGGTTTTGTAAAATTGAACTGGAAACAGTCACACACCTTGTTGCTGGTTGCAACACACTAATGGCAGAAGGAGTGCATACTGAAAGGCATAATAATGTGGCGAGACTGTTGCACTGGGGATTGTGCAAACATTATGGTATTGAAGTGGTAGAAAAACACTGAAAACATAAGCCACAAAGCATTATAGAAAATGATGAAGTTATATTACATGGGATCACCCATTATCAACAGTCCAAATGATAGATGCTAGAAAACAGGATATAGTGGTCCAAGAAAAGAAGACAAAAGTAGCATTGATCATTGAAATCACCACACCCAATGACTACAGTATCTCTGCGTACAGAGAGACACAAAGGGATAAAATACCAGGATCTGCAGGCAGAAATGAAAGCCATGTGGAAGAAAGATACCCAGACAGTTCCAATAGTAATAGGAGCAATGGGTCTTATAAAAAGAATTTACAATCATATTTAGATATGTTACCAATCCATGTACCCCATACGAATTGCAGAAGGAGTCATTACTGGGCACATTGCTGGTGCTGCGAAGAGCACTACTGGCTGAAATCAAAGATTGAGACAATACGAATTTCATGAACTTTAATTGTACTTTGACTTAGGAATGCATTCCATTCCATTCCAGTCATGGTATTAGAAACCCAAAAGAAATGGAGAAATTAAAAAGTGAATTTGTGATTTCCCATCCATCTGTCCAGACTTAACTTTAAGATGGTCAGGGAAGAGCTCTGCTTCACATGAATAAGAGGCCTATTCCAGAGGAGAGGCAGTCTCTTGAGCATATATCTGTCTCTTGAGCATCATCTGTTCATGTCAAAGACCTGGTTTAGACCTTTAGGGTGGATAACCCTTGTGCAGTTAGTTTTGCCAATATGCAACATTTCCATCAGGGCTGGGTCAGAGATTGCCTTGCAGGTCAGACACAGATCACCCCTCAGTAATCAGTAGGAAACTGTATACTGTGATAGTGCTTTTAACTGGTCAACATATGACATTTTGGTTATGACCTGTATTTTTGTGCTGAGAAACCTCTGCAAATGCTCCAACTGTTGTAGGTTCCTGGCAAGATACATGCCAAAGGGTGTATTGTAATTTATTATTGGTCTAATGAGGGCTAAGTACAGTGGTACTGTGACAGCCTTAGATCTGGATGCTATACCCTCACTTATAAGCTGAGCCACACAGAAGGATTTCATCACCACCATGGGCACAGAGTGGCCAAAGTCCAGTTTACAATCTATCTCAGTACCCAGATCTCTCATCATTGGGTTCACTCTTAGGAGGTACTGTCAGTGTTGTAATTTGTAGGGGCATTTGATATTCCAAAGGGTATTGTTATTATGCACTTATC
The DNA here is from genome assembly GCF_019279795.1 of Protopterus annectens. Taxonomy (NCBI): domain Eukaryota; kingdom Metazoa; phylum Chordata; order Ceratodontiformes; family Protopteridae; genus Protopterus; species Protopterus annectens. The sequence continues at coordinate 1,954,820,498 of NC_056737.1, forward strand.
TGTATTTAGTTTGAGGACATGGCTTTGAAACCAATCATTAGTTTGGATCAGAACTTTCTGCAGGATATCAACATTATTTGGAGAGTCAGTAATTGCCACTAACTTGCAGTCATCAGCAAATGTGGTCAGCCAAAGGCCATATGCATTTGCCTTGACATCTGAAAAGTATATTCCAAACAAGAGGGGGCCCAGCACTGAACTCTGTGGTACTTCACTGGTGACTGGCCTCTTGCTGGATGTGGATACCCCACTCTAACAATGTGTCCTATCTGTGAGCCATTTGGCCATCCATCTGGTCATGTAAAGGTTTATGCCCAATTTTGTAAGTTTATCTGCAATGCCTGAGTGGCATATTGTAGCAAATGCATTGTCCAGGTCAAGGTAGGTAGTATGCACGGTCTTACCCTCTCCCATATCATTGGTAACCTTCTCAAAGAAATCCACCAGCTACAGCAGGCAGGACCTGCCCTTGATGAAGCTGAACTGGGTTGGGTATAGAATTTGGAGATGTCCTGTTGTTAATCAGGTACATGATTATCCTTTCCATAGCACTGCATATGAGGCTAGCAAGACTTCTGGTTTGGTAGTTTCCTGGGACAGTTGATTGTCCCCCTGTTGCAGAGGAATGACTGTTCTTGTCCTCCACTCTACTGTGACAAAGCATGTCTGAGACTGTGGTTAAACAGAGATCTGAATTGGTCTGCTAGGTCATGTTTCAAGCTACTTAATAAACACCCTGGGATACTGTCAGGACCCATTGGTGCCATGTTTCTGTCTTTAGATAGTGTAGTGACAACCTTTTTTTTTGTGATAAGAGGCAAAGGAATGGTAGGGTGTATTTTATGGGGAGTGATTGGTGCCGATGAGGGGGTGGATTATGAGTTGAATTTATCGGCCAGCAGGTTTGCTATTTCTTCTGGCTGAGTTTATGTAGTGCCATCTACAGCCAGCTGAACACATCGTTGAGTGTCTCCCTTACGATTTCGCACATAACTAAAAAGTGCTTTGTGGTTATCCTTTGCTTGGGAGTCTATTTAAGTTTTTGAAGACTTGACTAGTTCTCTGATTTGCCCGTTGAGACTAATGAATATTTTTTTCTCACTGTTGTGCACCCTCCCACTTACATCTCAACAGGAATTTCTTCCTTCTGCTGTATAGTCCATTTATGTCGTGGGTCCACCAGGGTGACTTGATTTTTTGGCTAGACCTGGGTGTAATTTGGTAAGGTACTGCAATTTCTATGCAGTTGTTTAAGTGGTGATACAAGGCATTCATGTGTACTTCTGCATTGCCATCTGTGTTTTCAAGGTTAGGGAGGTAATTTGCCTTGGAAAAATTCTTTAAGGTTTTAGGGTTGGGTTTGATGATTGTACTTTCATTACACTTATTTCAAAGGAGAATAATTTATGATCTTACCAATGAGGACATTAACCTTGGTAGGGGGTGCAACAGTCACCCATGTTTGTGAGTAATATGCCAAGGATATTTAAGCTCCTAGTGGGAGTGCAGACCAGTTGTTCCAGAGCATTTGCATTGATAAAGTCTAGGAATCTTTGAGCCTGCATGTTAATGGTCATGTATGTTTCCCAGTTTATGGATGGGTAGTTTAAATCGCCCATGAGTAGTGTGTTGGGCTGAATGGTAAGTAATTCTAGTAACTTCATGTATGTGGAGTGGTTTTCATTGTTCACAGTTAGGGACCTGTAGCAAGCGGTGATACAGTGGGGGATTTTGCCAATAGTCAACCTGACATGGAGTAGCTCAAGTGAGTCATCCTGCTTGATCAACCCAGAGGTGTGATTGCTTTTTTAGGTAAATGGAAACACTTCCTCCTTTTGTTTTTTCTTTTAGAGGGTGATATGAATGTGTGATAGGCATTGTAGCCTTGCACTGCTGGGATGATTTCCACAACCTTGAAGCACATCTCTGCAACTGCACAGATGTCAGCATTCTCCAGGTCAAGGAGAGCTTACAGGGAGTGCAGATTCTTGTAAGACTCCTAGCACTAAGCAGTAGTACCTTCAGTTTGGGATTAGAAAAATTTGTTACATTGGTAGGTCTGCTGGTTTAGCACTGCCTAAAATGACAATATGGGTGTGGCTAATGCCATGCCTAGTACTTAAAAGCCCAGTAGTGACAGGTGCAGACCATCTCTGACAAAGCAGCATAGTCTGGCGATCATGCTGTCCTAAGCTGACAAATACTGGATCCCCTTGGAATTACAGCAGTATCTAAGCCAATTATTGAAGTAAATAATTTTGTTTTTGTATTGTGGTTTCATTCTTGGTGTGAGTAGAATGCTGCTCAATGGTAGGCTCGTATCAGCCTGTGATAGAGAGGTCTGTCATCTCTCTCTTCATATAGTCCAGGGAGGTACATCTCAGGCTATTCACACCCACATGAACTATGACCGAGTTATACTGGTACTTGTGGTTGAGTGACTTGAGTGCCTGTGTAATCTGGCAAATCCTGGACCCTGACAGGCAACTGACTTTAACCGTCTCTTACCTGGTAAGGGAGGCATCTGTGTGTCTTATGATGGAGTCTTCTATGACCAAGATTTTTACATGTGTAATGTTTCACCTTAGGGGCTTGCTTGGGGAGACACTGTGATATGTATTTTTATGTATAGTGGTTGGAATTGACTTGGTTTTATTTGCATGTGGTTTCTGATGGCAGTGTACAGGAGGCCTTTGAGCTTTTGGTAAGTTGTGAGTAGCTCTGCATATGTTGGTTTATATGTTCAGACTGTTTGTCATTTGTTTAGTCAGTATGTGAGAGTTGTGTCTGAATTTTCATAGTGTAACTACATCTCTCATACTGTGTTTGTTTGCTTCAGGATTAAGTGGTTGTTAGTATACAGGAGACAATTGCTACATTGCCGCAGGATGCCCATGTCCACCAGGCTGGCCACAGAGATAGCAGGAAAGTACCTATATGTGGTTTCAGTTTTTTTACTATGGATTTAGTCAGGGGAAAAGAGTGAGGATATTTAACTGAACTGGGATGATAGGACACAGGAGAAGAATGGGTGCTATACTCAGTGTGAACTGCAGCTATCCAAGAATATGATGTTGCTCTGCACACAATGCAGAAGGCTGCAGAGACAGTTATTCTAAGGAAAATTTTAGCTTGATAGCATTTGCATCTATAAGGGGCACTGCTAACCACCTCTGTATGGAGAGAAGCCTAACATAACCAACGGCTTTATATAGAATCAGAAAAACAAATTTTACAACAGCAAGGCCTACAGACCAATTAGGAAAACACACAATAAACTTTCATCCAGCAGCTCCCAATAGTTGGATTTAGGAGGCTCTGCCAAAAGAAGCAGTTTTATGGATGAATAACAACAATTAGAAACAAAAAAAAATTAATAAAAAGTTTTAGATTACCATTTATCAGCTCAGCTGTTCTCTCAGCCCATCCAAATTTCTTTAACTTGGGCAGAGCCTAGATGGCAATCTGAAAGCAGCACTTTTTAGAGCTCCTTAAAATTACTTTAAATAACAGGAAAATAATCATTTTTTCTTAGAAAAAATAGTTAAAACTTGTACTTCAATATTTTTACTATCATCATGCAATCTCTGGAATATCTTCTTGAAAAATTTCCTGTCAGAAATATCTGGAGTTTCAAACTGACCTGGGATTATGACTGGTTCAAAGAATTCACATGCAGAATCTACTCAGAGGAAAGAAATTCAGTTGATGTCTTCAACTCTACAAGAGCTATCTTTCAAAATGGACAGTTTCAATGACAACTTAGAAAATTTGAAAGAAAGTTGTCATAGACAAACTGAAACCTTCAAAGAGCTACTTCAGCAGCATCAAATCAAAATATTAAACATCGAAGAGTCCTTATCTGATCTAGATGGAAGGCTTAAAGAGGATGAAACCCAGGGTGATTTTCTTCAGCAACAGAATAAATGGCTTATTAACAAGTTAGATTATATGGAAAATAGAGAAAGGAGGACCAATGTGAGAATCTTTGGTTTACCAGAAAAGTATGAAGGTGATGATATCATCTTTTTCCTTAATTCATGGCTACCGGACATCCTTGATTTGAAAGAAGGATTCTCATATGGCATAGAAAGAGCTCACAGAGCCATTGAGAAACCCATCCCTTCATCATCAACATCCACACCCAGGTCAGTCGTGGTTAAATTTCTTTCTTATCTTGACAAAGAGCTTGTTCTTAAATGTGCTTGGAGAAGGTCCCCACTGAAGTACAAGCAAAATCTAATCAGATTTGACAATGACTTTTCCTCTAGAGTTTTAGAAATGAGAAAGAAAGCCTGGCCACTGGTAAAGTTACTCAAGCAAAACAAAATAAAAGCACAACTAGCAAACTCTGCAAAAATAAGGATTTTTACTTCAAATGAAATAAGGACATTTAATGATATTGAGGAAGCAATAACTTTCATTAAAAACAACAATATAATCACAGTTCGAGAGGAAATGGACTGGTCTTTGACTACATCTCTGAAAAGATCCCCTGAGAAAAATAATTGGACTGATGTAAAGAAATAAAAGCAAAGAACTGACTCAAAAAGTATTCCTTCTAATGCATCTCTCAAAGAATCAACTAAAACTAAAAATCCATGCTAAAGGTAACAATATAGGTACTGTCTATTTATTTTGGAAGCATTTTACAATTTACCTCTTAATAATATTAATATTTCACTTACATGTTTCAGATTTAATGGTTAATCGTATATGCTGCAGCTTAATATCTACAGTTTAATTAATTCAACTATTTTACATTTGATTGTGATAGGTATAAAAAACAATGTGTGGGGAAGGAAATAGTTAATATACATTGTACTTTGTAGTATAATATTGGCTATAACATAAACTTGAGTCCAGTAAACAAAGATCGTTAAGTAATATGCATAATATTCAAGTTTTAAATGTGTTCTTGACTCATTTGAGTCATTCGTATTGAAATATGACTTATTTTTTTCCCAGACAATGCATAGACTCTGAAATGTTATTGTAACTAGCGCTGTCATGAATTCCAGTTAAACATCTTTTTTTTTCAAAAAAGAAGAAGAAAGAGAAGCCCTTCCAGTACATGAGACATGCAGGAAAATCTTCACTGTTCATTTTGCGAGCTTGCCAGTGTATTGTACGCACTAATGTGAATGCAGAATGCTCGTTTCTGACTTTTAACATTAAATCATAAAATCTTCAAATTAAACTGTTTCATTTAATCCATTACAGTTTTCTAGTCAGTCTAAGCACATAGGAACATACTTTAAACACATCACTTTGTTTTGTTTTTAAATATTTACCTTCCGTTTTGTAAATATGTTGAGAAATCCTTGGAATACATTGTGCTATATAGGCTAGATGTTCTGTCTATTTGCATGCTGAACAACATTATAACAAGTGAAGGAACTCTGTTAAAGTCCTGCTTTATCTCTCTACTTGAGGTTATGTAGACACAAGTATATGACATTAATGCACTAGCACAACACACTTCCTTATAGCCTTAAAGAGACAGTACTTCATTTAAGACTGTACTTCCTTTAAATAATATAACTAACTAAATATATGTTGTTTTGAAGGAAAGGATAGCAAGAACATTTTACATAGAATGAAAGTGTTTAATTTACTAGTGGACATCATATATAATTACTGTTCATTATATACAAATAAATTAATTAGGAAACTTAGATAAAAAGAAATAAAATGAACAAGATATATACATTTGGAAACATTCAAACATAAAAAGTAAAGTTGAAACACTCAACATCTGATCCATTTTTTAGATATCTTAACGTTTCTCATGAATGTGCACATCCTAGTCAATAAATAAATAAGAATAAGACTTTGGGATGCTTGTATGTTATCATCCTCAGTAAAGTATTAAGGAAAGATATGTTAAGAATTAGAAAATAACAACATGACTAGATAAGAAAAAGAATGTGTAAGGTTTTAGATGATACTTAGTATATATAAAGGCACATATTATGAGAAACTTCATACCTGTATTATAAAACTATAGTTTGATATGGTAGATGTAGAGTGCAAAACAATGAACAGTCTGTAACATGTTATCTGTTTCAGACAAACATTTTAAGCTTCAAGACTTTACTCTTATTGGAATTTCTCTTAGTGAAAATGGACTAGGTTGTAAGTAATCAATACTAGGAACCTGACTGAATGAATATTTTAACTGCCTTTTAAGAATTGTAATCATTTAAGTTACACCTATTGTCAATACTCAGTTATTGTGATGTGGCCTTAAATTGTATTGCCTTTCTTTTTTTTTCTAATTAATATGGTTTGACTGTGAACTAATAATCTATGACTTTGCCTATTTAAACAGGATTTTTTTTTGGTTTATCATATGCAATAAACTATTTAGGGTTTGCATCGATTTAATAACAAACAAGCTTTCTATTGCAGTTCACGGTAATGTAATAAACATGATGTCGAGCTCTTACTTACAACTTCTTTGTATAGCATCATTCTGAAAAGCATTTATGTATGCATTGAAGTTTATATATATATATATATATATATATATATATATATATATATATATATATATATATATATACACACACAGAATACTATAGTTCTTAAACTCATCAGAGTGAAGGTAGATTACAGAAATGGTATGATTCACTGGATTCATAGTTGATACTATTGTAAACTAATCTCACAACACTGACCATAGTTTAGTTTATAAGACAGTTATTGAATGAATTGGTCATTATTCAGAAACTCATGAATGATGAAAGGAAACTAGATTATCAAATATCTTTCGGGATATTTTATTTATATTATTGAATACCTGATCAAAATGGAATTGCATACCCCATTTATTACACACAGTGTAATTTGTGACAAAATGTAATGCCTGAACTCTATATTAAGTGTATCTTTATAACAAGCACATATTCAAGTGTGTCATTGATCAAACTAGCTGTATATACTTGGGTTGATTTGAATGTAATCTCCATAATAACATACGATGGAGCCTCTAACTTCTCATTAATGTTTGGTTCATTCTTAGCAATGAGGGTTAATCTGACTGAACCTTTTAGTTCTCTCAGATTGGGAATGTTATTCATTCCATGTTTGTTAAATGATTATTCTAAGTATCTGTTTATACATTTGTATAAGATTAAGTACTGCACACCTATTTGTTTTCCTTTTTGGCCTCCTTTAGATTCTAATTTATATAATTCAGAAGGAATTAATAATCTATTTATTCGACTTAATAAATATATGGAAGTTACACAACAAATTAATAATAAAATATCTTGTCATTATTTCCAATCAAAAACTTTTCAGTAATAAATCAACTAGATGGACATAGTACTACTCTCATTAAATATAAATGGTTTAACTAACCCAAGGAAAAGGTCTACCTTACTTACATACCTAAAGGTAAATAAAGCACAAGTGGTATTTTTACAGGAAACCCTCTTTAAAGCTAATGATAACCTTACTTGGAATCCAAATGATTTCCTAAAGCTATCTAACTCATCATACAGTAAAAAAAACAGAGAAGTATTAATATTATGGAAGAAAAATGTTACCAATCCTCAGATTCTATATAATTATGAAGATAAGGATTTTTTTTATCAATAGTAATAATAAGATATAGTAACAGAATTTGGACTTTGGTGAATCTGTATTGGTTTCCAGGTATAGGAGTAGGAACAGTTTAGAAGCACGTAGAACTTATTAATAAGACCTCAAAATGTAACTTAATTTTGGGAGGGGAATTTAATTGTATTCTTGATAGTCAAGAGACCACAAATTAAAAACCCTTCCATATTACATCTACAGGGAGAACTCTTAAAAAATGGATAGATAATTTGCAGTTATTAGACTCATTTAGTCTTAAAAATGAAAATGCATTACTATTTTCCCATAGTAACTATAGATTCAATACTAATACGAGAACTGATAAAATATATCTATCCCAATATTTAAAAATGAAAATATCACACTCTTCTATAATACCCTGTCCCCTGTCTGACCATAACTCACTTATTCTCAAAATTCAAATGGATTTTAAGAGACTGACATTTACCAAAATAATTGCAGCATATTTCACTAAATTAAAAGAGTTTAAGCCATGGTTATATTTGGAAATAAAATATTTCTTAGATACAAATAATACTAGTGACATAAATATAGTTATTTTATGGGATTTCCTAAAGGCATATCTTTATGGTAAAATTATTTCCTGGTGTAACAATAAAGTAAAGGAATGGGAATCAGAACTAGTTAATATCCAAAAACAAATCATAGAAACTAAAATAAAGATTATGGAAGATCTAGTTGCAAAAAAAAAAAAAGAAACTGGGTAATTAAATAAAAAATATAATGATATTTTAATGCATAAAATCAATTTGGCCTTAGAAATATTAAAATTAAATTCTTACTCGGTCTCCCCCAAATATATGCATAACCTAGGAATGAGATTAAAAAGGCATTTCAATGGAAACAATATTACAAATTTAATTCATGAAGGGAAAAATAAGAAAAATGTTTCAGATATAAGTGACATATTTGAAGCTTTTAAATTTAATTTTACTAAACACTACAATAACAATGATTCTCCACACAACAATACAAACATGTGCCTATATTTCTCAAATTTAAATAAAATACCAGAGAGCTTAAGCATAAACATTCAAAAACAAATTACACTCAAAGAAATTAATGAAAAAAATCAAAGAAGGTAAAAATAATAAAGTCCCAGGCATAGATGGAATTATTATAGAAATTTATAAATTATTCCCAACTTCTGTCATAACAATACTACAAAAAGCACTAAATGAAACATATTCACAAGGCATAATTCCACCTTCATGGAGATATTCATTGATTACACCTATTTTAAAGGAAAACAAAAATCCCAACTTATGTAGTTCATATAGACCTATTTCACTCCTTAATAATGACTATAAAATTTTCTTGTCTATTCTGGTCAATAGGATCAAAACTTCTCTAACTTAAATCATTATTAAAGATCAAATGAGTTTTATTCATAATAGATACACCCATGATAACATACAAAGAATTCTAACCACTGTAGACCTTTTAGACAGAGACAAAACCGAAGCCCTTATAGTCACATTACATATTGAAAAAGCATTTGATTCACAAAATTGGAATTACCTTTAGAAAATTCTGCAAATATATGATTTCCCCACACAATTCATTACTTTAATAAAGGATATTCATAGAGACAGTTTGGCATATGCAAAATTAGGCCCATTCACATTAGAAGCAATTAACATTACTAAGGGTACCAAACAAGGATGCCCCATGTCTGCAATACTGTTTGCATTAGCAATCAAACTTTTTTCCTCTGCAATTCGATTAAACCCCAGAATTAAAGGTATTGCCATTTTTAATCAATTTAACTCCAAAATAATGCTTTTTGCTGACAATATTCTACTCATCTTATTAAATTCAGATGAGTCACTGTATGAATTAAATTAGTTAGCTTAAACATTTCATCATATCTCAGGCTTAAAAATGAATGCTTCTAAATTGAACCATATATTGTTAAATAATAAAAATAACTCTAATACTAACATAAATCAAATAATTGGGCAACAGGTTTCCTCTTTAAATTATTCAGGGATTGTTTTATGTGAAAAGTTATTATTAACTCTATCCACAAATTACAATAATACCCTGAATACCCTTAAGTCACTAATGGGAAAATGGAATAAATTGTATCTAACATTTGAAGATAGATTGCAGTTAATAAAGATGGTACTTCTCCCTAAGGTAAATTACATTGCACTAGCTATCCATATAATTCCTAATAAAAACATTTTAAAAGAATTAAATACATTTTTTATAAACTTCCTTTGGTACCCCCCCAAAAAACAGGATAGCTTTTCTAAATTATATTAGGCCTTGGGAAATGGAAGGCATAAACTTCCTTGATCTAGAATCTTATATTAAAGCTTCCATTTTCAAAACAGTGATAAATTGGGTAGATCCAATGTTTTCTTCCACATGGAAAATGTTACATACTGCTATTTTTCAAGAAGAAAGTAAATTAGCAAAAAAATTACAACTGATTGAACAGAAAAATAAACTCTGGTATATTATTTGTATTAATTTGCAATACAATTCTACTAAACCTACCAGTCTAAATTATATAAATTACATCTACAACACTTTCTGAAGCTTTGTAAACAATAATATTGACATTAAATTATGGCTTCAGCTATTAACTCCCTTTAAAATTACAAAAAACTTTTTCAATAACATTCCCATAGATACTCTTAACTCATGGAAAGGGAACAGTTTCACTTGTTGGTACCAATGTACGGAAAATCTGACAGTCATTGATGTAAACCAGTTAATCAGCATATTTAATTTATCAAATATTGACAGGTTAGCTCTTAATAGCCAAATACCTTATGCACAAGATCTATGCAGAACAATAAACAACTCTTTATTTAAATCCATGCCTAAATTTATATTTTGCTTATATGAAATAATATATAGAGACTTTAACTGGATAAATTTAAATTCAACGCTATATAAAATTATCATTAATTATAAAATAAAATCTAACCAGAAATTCTGGAAGTTTATCACTAAAGATTATCCTTTATTGTTATTAAATGAGACCAAAAATTGATGTTTTATATTCTATTAAGTTAACTTCAAATATACAAAGTTGGAAAATCTTTGCATGGAAGTTTCTACATAGAGCCTTTTATACTCCCAACAGAATAGCTAGATTTAATAATTCTAATTTAATACTATATTGGAGGTGTTCTCTAAAATACAATGCTGACTGGTCTCATATTATATATGAATGCTCTCATATAAAGAAATTCTGGGAAGATATTGGTGAATTTTTGCAAGCCATTTTTACTGATTTTTTTTCACTTTGTCAAAGTCCTTAATTCTCCTGAATATAAATGAAACCACTGTAATGAAAAGGAAAGACCTTTATCTTTTTTGGACTACAATGACAGTTTCAAAAAAATGTATCACAAGAAAATGGAACTTCCCCATCATTCCATCACTTGATGATGTTCTAACTCTGTTGAAGGAGGTAGCACTACTAAACTTTCAAAACACACTGAAATGAAAACCAAAACCGCTAAGGCGAAAGTTGCGGAAATACGCTTTTAATATCTTTAAACATTGAAAGTCTTTATGAAAATCTTTATAACAAACGTTTTTCGTCCACTGCACTGGTTGGACTTCTTCAGAAAACAAAACGACAAAAAGACGAACATTAGCCACTACATAGCTCTTCATATATATAAATGCAGAGCCTGCCAAATTTTTAAAAACTGATGCTCCTAGTTCAAATATTTAAAGTGACAGGCTCTTTACACTAATACAATGTATAGCTAAGCTAAGAGACATATTAAATATGATGTAAAGAGGTTATCTATGCCCAATAATAAAAACTACTTACACCACCTTGATTAAAAATAAAAATTAAAATTATTACTAAATAACAAAATATCAAAACTTTCAAAAATCAAAAATATATGTGTTATGTTATACATATATTGTCAAAACTAATAATTAGATCTGTAAAACTTAATTAATTAGAATATAAGTGAGACATTGCGAAAATACACAATAATACAGCAATGAACATGAAACAGACTAACCCTGAAGTCTCTCATAAGAAAAAATAAATGTAAACATAAATGTAAATATAAAACAAAAACAGTCATAAAAGTGTGGGTACCTAATGGCAGTTCAACTGGTTTCAGTTATCAATTCTCACCACGTCACAGGAATAAAAGTCCTCTTCCGGAACACAAGTCATAAACTCTTTCAAGTAAAGTGTGGCCTTTTTTTGCTTTGTTATAAATGTAAATATATATATATGAAAGTGTGAATATGTATATATGCATAAATATGAATGTAAAAATTGAGAGTAAATTCTGACTAAATAACAAACTTCACTATAATAATAATCAATATTAATGAATAGTATTAAAATCTGATGATAAACTGTCAATGACTAAATTACCTTTCTAAACTTTTGAGCTTTAATATGAACATTAATGAGCATTTTTCGTTAAGACCTGGGTATGTAAAGGCATTAAGCTTGAGCTGCCATAGGAGTTCATTTTTTTCTAAAAGTAAATTTAATGGACCTCCTCTTATTTTCTGTTTAGTTTGATGAATCACCCTGAAGAAAAATTTATGCTCAGGATGGTCCATAATGTGTCTAGCCAGAGCGTTTTCTTCTTTCTGTAAATTAATACATCTCATATGTTCATAAACTCTATCTCTTAACCTGCGCTCTGTTTTCCCTATATAAAAACAGGGACAACATTGGCAGGTTGCTAGATATACAACTCCTTTTGAGCTACAATTAAATTTGCCTTTGATGTTAATATTTACCCCATTAATTACTATTTTTGAACCTGAAATCATATGGAGGCAAAAGGGACAATTGTCACATTGCATCATGCCTACTTTAGAATGCGATGCTGTGCAGAAATTGTTCCTATTAAACAATTCCTTAAAGTTGGTACCTTTTTTCCATATAACTTTGGGAACATTACCAAATTTAGACTTTAATGTGTGGTCATCATTTAAAATAGCCCAGTTCTTCATTAATATGTCTTTAATGGCAATAAAGTCAAGTGAGAATCTCAAAATACATGCTAAATTAAAATCTACATTGTCAGATTGTATCACGACATTAGGCCTAGCAACAACCATTGGTGAAACACCATTAACCGCATTGTTAAAGATCTGCTGCTTCAGAATAGGTTTAAAATACCCAGTTATTCTTTTAAATCTAACTTCTTCAATTAATGATTCCACTAGACAGATGGGATATGCTCTGTTTAAAAACATTTGTTTTAAATTTAAACATTCCTTTTTGAATCTGTCCTCAGTGGTTATCATTTGTGAAGCCCTAACTAGCTGACCTTTTACCACCGACTTTTTCTGATGCAGAGGATGAGCACTAGAGAAGTGTAACAATTTATTGTAATGTGTGGGTTTTCTGTGAATGTTAGCTTCATACACTTTAAGCTGCATGTTCTTACTCAACATTACATCCAGATATGGAATACAATCTGAGTTGTAGTTGTACGTGAATTGTAAAAATTGTGTGTTTTGATTAAAAATGTTAATTATTTTAATTGCTACCTCCTCATTACCCTGAATCAACATAAAGATATCATCTATAAATCTGACATAGAATTTAATTACTCTTTTAAGAAAATTGTTGTCAAACACTAACTCATTTTCCCAAGTTGACATTACCAGATTAGCAAAACTGGAGCCACAAGGGGATCCCATAGCAACTCCTTTCTTTTGCACATAATACTGGTTGTCAAAGAGAACAAAGTTATATGATAAGATGACATCCAATAATTCACGCACTAAAGATATTTCATCAACTGGGGCATTCTTGTGTTGCAAATTTGTTATTACCCAGTCGATGCCTAACTGATGTGGTATGCTAGTATATAACTCTCTCACATCAACAGTAATACAATTATACTCTTGCTGGAAATCCAAATTATTAATTCATTCTAAGAATGCCCATGAATCCTTCACTATCCGCTCATCCATTACTGCATATTTTTTCAAAATGCTGTCAACTAATTTGGCGCAAGCATAAGTGGAAGATCTTCTACCATTCACAACTGGTCTAAAGGGTGGGTCTAAAATATTCTTGTGAATCTTTGGCACACCGAATATGGAAGGTACTCTTGGAGCTTCTATTGTTAAATAATTAAAGGTCTGTAAATCTATTCTAGCCTCAATGAATAATTCATTTAAAAAGCTTTTAATAAATTGAACAGATTTATTATACTCATTAAGTGAAGAAACCTCATAGGTGTCTGTTGATAGAAGTGGTTTAATTTTCCTATTATAATCCAGTGTGTCCAAAATCACTAACCCCCACCCTTGTCCGGATTCATTACCCTAACATTAGCTGACAATAGTAAATCTATATTGTCCTTCTCATCTTTATTCATATTATATGTGTAATTCCTCCTTTCTTCATTTAACTTCCTCAGATCTAATTCACACATTTTCTCAAATGTGTGTAATGTGTTATTTAAAGGTGGATTATAACAACTAGCCACTCTAAAGTTGTTACTTGTTAGCTGTTGAGTGCCTAAAAGTTGTTTTAAATTCAACTTTCTAACAAATAACTTCACGTCACAAATTGCTTGTGCTACATTCATTCTGCGAGTGGGTACAAAGGTTAAACCCCTAGATAAAATGTTAGCCAATTCCTCTGTGACGTGGAATGATGAAAAGTTATATACTGTAAAATCCTGTTGCGTGTTCATCACTACTATCAATGCATCATGCTGTATATTTAATGGTGTTATCTCTTGTAATTGTGATTCTTCCTCCTGTTACATTGTTTCCTCTGACTGCGCCGAGGAAAACCCTGTTTGGAATTAGTAGTGGAGGAATGCTGATTATTCCTTGCCTCATTATTAGCAATATTGTTATTATTATTGTTATTGTTATTATTTTGTTCCCTTATTCTCTCACTCCTTCTAATACTATCATCCTGCTGGTCTCCTGTATGAGTGTTATGCACTTCTTCTTGTTGTTCATCCTCCTCAAGAGGTGCATTACCTAAGTTGGGATTAATTCTAGACTTAGTGGTTTGTTGATTAGCCCATGCCTGTGAGACTGGTGGTAAAGGATACGCTGTTCCTGCTTCATATTGTAGCTGATCTCTCCAGAGTTTCTTAATTTTATTTGCTCTTATGTTAACCAAATGTTGTTCAACGCTGTGAAAGCAGCACTGATATTCATACTGATATCTTAAAAAATCCTGATGTTCTTTGATTTGCATGTCAATAGATTCTATAATAGGTTTGAGACCTTTTATGCTCAATGTATAATGCTTCACCATGGTTTGTAGCAAGGCCAGTCCTTGTTGGTTGAAAAGCTTAATTAATTCTTGATGGAAACTTGGTCCAGGCAGTAGGGTATCTCCAGAACCTAAGACCTTTAGGCACTATTTCAAATTTCAAACATTCTTGGAAATATTCAACTTTCAAGCGAAGCTTTTTATATTTTAACATGTGGTGATCCAACATGTTCAAAAGTTCTGTTATAGAATGAGGTAGCACTGTTGGAAATCAAAGCCAAGGAAATGAGAATATTTCCTAGGAAATGGATCAATAATGCTTGGGAGAAAGTTCTGTCTCTAAGTGAGACACTTAAAACGGTTACAACTTTACCTTCATAAGAAGAGAGAAAGCAAGAAGTCAACATTATATTTTTGTTTTAGTCTTTGTTTAAAAATGTGTAATAGTTGTCTGTGTAACTATGCTTGCACCCCTTTTGTCTTCATTTGTTTTGAGGCCATTGTACATTCTGTAAATAGTTCATTCAATTTATTCTTATTTGATCTGTAAAATTTATTAATTATTGCTTTAAAAAATTGAATAAAATTACTTGAACATATTTCTTTAGCTTCATCATGTGAGCACTGTCACTCCCTCTCTAGACTTGCTTCTAATGATTGTTGACTCACCATTATTTCAAAAATCACAGTGGAAATGCCCTTTATTATATTTCAAACTCTTATACCATGCACAGCTAATAATGTACTATGCAAATTGAAAATCATCTTAGTCTCCACCAATGATTCACCCTCAGAATTTCTGAAAAAAATCAAACAGGTCCATAATCTAGTCTGTGTCAATAGTAATCAAACAATCAGTCAAAGAAGATAGAGTGCTTTCAGTCTGGAATTGGCCTCTTATGGTGTAATCATCTCTCATCCAGCAAACAATGTGGCCTTAAAAATACTCATGGCACTACACCTCATTAATTAAAAAAATTGTATTTGAAAAACAATGTGCCCTTAAACATGTTTGTTGCCCAGGTCAAGCTCTGCTTGACTCATCCTAGTATATCTGCATATATCTGAAGTGAGGCAGTGTTTTTGGATCACTGTACTTAGACATCTCTAAGGCATATTTGATGCATTCAGCATCTTCACCTAGACTTATGCTAAGTGCCTACAGATGGCTTATTAGCTCTCTTGTAGGTAACGTAGAGTCTGCTTATTGACGTGATGTGTGAGTTTCATAGAACTCAATGTTTGGTCTCTTAGTCTTAGCTATAGTCATCAAAAAGATGGTGTGATACTCTGTTGATGCCAGATGTGTTCAGTATGTTGATGATTCTACGGTTGTGCTTAGAGGCAACACTGTGACTGTCAGGTTCTAGACTGCATAGCACATACCATTCAAACACTCCAAGGTTAGGCACTTCTAGGACTGTATCTCAGTAGTCACAAAACCAAACCCATGTTTTTTTTTGTCTAAAAGGATTACAAGGACATGATCTCACTATTCATAACACTCACTCTCTCTCTCTCTCTCTCTCTATATATATATATATATATATATATATATATATATATATATATATGTGTGTGTGTGTGTGTATGTGTGTGTGTGTGTGTGTGTGTGTGTGTGTGTGTGTGTGTGTGTGTGTGTGTGTGTGTGTGTGTGCATGTACATATAAGTTCACAGGTTTGTAATAGGCTATCGATGACCAGAGTTTTTATAAGGCTAGCTATGCAACCCAACCCAGTTTTGTTCTCAAGTACATTGGATGCCTATATGGTGGGAGTATGTTAGCAAAGTGGTAGGTAATGGTTATGCGGAGGGGTATGTTAATTTGAGATTAGTTAACTTACTGTCGGCATCTGTCTGTCAGAGACATCAAGGTCAGAACAGGGGGGGTGAATTTATGATTTTCCATCCAATAATCAGGGCTTTCTTGAAAAGGGTCAGGGATAAACTCTGTTTCAAATGGGTGGTGAGCCTTTTCCATACTGTAGGAATCTTTTGAGACACATATTGGCCTTTCTAGCATGTTTTAATTATGCCATAGCAAAAGTTCAGGTTCTTGGCTCTTGTGTTCCTGGTGCTGTTTGCTTTGTGGATGTATAAAAGGTCCCCAAAGGGGGTCTTTAGATGCCTAGTTATATGCCAGACAAAGATAACTTCTCATTGATCCATTTCAGACTGTGTAGGGCATTAAGGCGATTTGTATGGGACAGGTTATTCATACCGTGTATTATCTTGGTCAGAAACCTTTGAGGGTGTTCAAACTGTTGCAAGTGCCTGGTTAGGTACATGCCAAAGGGAGTACTGTATTTTATGATGGCTATGCTAAGGGCTGAGTAGAGTGGTACTATAGCTTCCTTGGACCTGGATGTCATACCCTTTCTTATGAGATGGATGACATAGAAATTATATTCTTACTATCTTGGCTATGTGTTGGTTGAAGGCCAAATTACTGTCTACATATGTTCTCAAATTCCTAACTACTGGCTTAACATTTAGGGATGTTTTATCAATGCAGTAATTAGTTTGGGTGGATAGCTTCCCAAAAGGCACAATAATGTATTTCTTCATAATGAATTTTAATACACATCTCTGACACCTATCATTTCTTTGTGTCAGATCCTATTTTAAGATGTTGATGTCATGGTAGGAAACTGTGATAGCTCCCAGTTTACAGTCATCTATGAACTTGGTGAGCCAGAGGCCCTCGACAATAGCCTTGACTCCCTAGAAGTAGATACCAAGCAGGAACAGTTACAACACAGAGCCCTAGGGTATTCTGGTGGTCATGGGTCTCCTGGTAGAAGTGGTTTCACCATTCTTGACTTCTTGGGTCCTATCTATGAAGGAGCCAGCAATCCAGTGAGTTTTGTAGGGATTTATGTCCAGTTCTGCGAGTTTGTCAACAGTACTTGAGTGGGGTACTATACAAAATGCCTTGGCCAGGTTAAGATAAGCAGTGTGCACCACTTCTCCCTCATCCATAGCTTTGGTAACCCTCTCAAAGAAGTCTATCAGGTTGAGTGGGCAAACCCTTCCCTTAACAAAGCCAAACTGATAGGGGTCCAGTGTCTGTATGTTGCCAATGTCCTTCTAGATCATTTCCATTATAATCTGTTCCATGGCTTTGTATATTAGACTTGTCAGACTGATGGGTCCGTAGTTCCTGGGGTTGGTTGATAGCCTACCGATGTGGAGAGGGAAGACTGGTGTGGCCCTCCATTCCCTTAGTACCTAACTTGATTTTTGATTTAAGGCTGTAGCTGAAGTGTGCCTCTAGTGATCTTGCTAGGTCATGTTTGAAGATATTTAAGAGGGGATATTGTTGGGACCCATTAAAGTAATGTTTCTGGCTTTAGCAAGTACAGCCAGTACCTGCTCTCTGTTGATAGTTGAATAGGTATGCTTGAAGAGATTTCATAGTGCACAGTGAGGGGAGTGAGGAGTGAAGAATGAAGCTAGGGCTAAATGTATCAGCTGGAAGATTTGTTATGTCACCCTGGTAAATGAAGGTTATGCCATTTACTATCTGTTCTGCACACTGCTGTGTGCCACCTTTATGGTTCCTGACATAGCTGAAGAAGATCTTGTGATTTCCCTTAGCCTAAGAGGCCATCTTGACTTTTAATTGGCATTGTTTGACCTTATTAGGCCTCTTAGTTTTTAATGTAGTTGAATCAGTGAGCTCTTTTCTCTGTGAGTGTTGGTCTTTTTGATTTTTGCCATGACTTTTTCTTTTGTTATATACCCCGTTTAGGTTAGGACCCCACCAGTGATGTTTGTCTTTTGTGTTAGGTCTGGTGTTGCTTCTGGAAGGGATAATAGACTCAATGCAGTCATTTACATTTTACAAAGTTTCCATAAACAATTCTGCACAGGCAGTTGTGTTCTCAGGGTTTGTGGGAGCCTTGAGATTTGACAGACTGTCACTTAATAGGATGTAGTTAGCTTTAGAATAGTTCCTAACCATGACTGTTTAGTTGTTTTTTCTGGGTCAGTTTTGAGAAACAGACACCTTTGTGGTCTGACCTCTCTAATGAGAGTATGACATGGAGGTGTAATGTTCCCATGTTGATGAGTACTGGATCCAATATGCTAGATCCCTTGGATGGAGTGAGCACTATCTGGTACAGGGTGTTTCTGCTGACAAAGTCCAGGAAATGTGCCTGTGAGCTAGGGCAGTGTATGTTTTTCAATCTGTAGAAGGGTAGTTAATGTCTTCCATGAACAGGGCATTTGGTTGAATGTTGAGTGCCTCCAGCAGGTCCAACTATGAGTTGAGTGCTTCATTGGTCATAGAGGTTAACATGTAGCTGGGCAGGACATGGTACAGAACATTTTCTATGGAGAAGTGGACATAGATGAATTCTAAGGCATCATCATGTTTAACTAACCTGGAGTTGTATTTGTTGCTAAAGTGGATCGAGGCACCTCCACCTTTAGCCCCTGTCTATGTTGTTGGTAGTCTAAAATGTGTGAAAGACACTCTAGCCTTGAACTGTGGAGGACTTTCTTTGGCTTTAAACCAAGTCCCAGTAACAGCACTGATGTCTGCATTCTGCAGAGTGACGAGAACTTGTAGAGTGTAAATTTCTTGTTTAGGCTCCTAGTATCTGGCAGTAGCACCTTAAGGTGCTTTGAGTTTTTTTTTTTTTTTTTTTTTTTTTTTGTTATGTTAGTAGTATTGTCATTTTGATATCACCTAAAATGTCTCTAAGGGGGTGAATAAAGTTTTAGCCAATATCTAAAAGCCCAGGGTGGAACATCCTTGGCATATTTATTAACCATATCTTTCCATGCTGATATATACTGCATCCCACAGGAGTGACACCAAAAACTAAGCC